>NC_064293.1:5658716-5738025 GCF_019186545.1 Solanum stenotomum
CCCCAAAAAAAAATAAAAATTTCAAGTTTGTTTTTTAAAAAATATTTTTAATTTCAAAATTTCATTTTTTCACCCCTAGAAACCCCACCAACCCACCCCCTACCTGCCCCCTACCCCCACTTCCCAAAAAATAAAATAAAAAATTCAAGTTTGTTTTTAAAAAATATTTTCAGTTTAAAATTTTCATTTTTCCACCCCTAACCTCGACCCCCACTCACCCACCCCCTAGCAGCCCCCCCACCCCCAAAAAATAATTTTAAGTTTGTTTTTCAAAAATATTTTCAACTTCAAAATTTCAATTTTTCACCCCTACCCTCGACCCCCCCTTTCACCCACCCCTTACCACCCCCCACCCCCAAAAAAATTTTATGTTTGTTTTTAAAAACTATTTTCAATTTCAAAAATTATTTTCTATTCTAGTAAAAATAAAAGATATTTCTCAAAAATAACTTTCATTCATAAATCAAACTCTAAAAATCTTTTCCGAAAAATATTTTCTACTCACTAACAAAACATGAGAAAATAAGTCAAAAATCAACTTGTTTAGCATGGCTACTGTTTGATGGTTGTTACTCGTGAAAGTTTAGGTCCTCGAAACACTAATATGGTTAATCTCTGACATGCTCGTATGCTTATTCCGATAGTTTAGTTTTATCTATTTCTTGAATATTTTTGTAGTCGTACTGCCTAATGTGATTTGTTCGAGTTGAGTTTTTGTCTTCTGGCTATCTGATTTTAGTCGGAAATATTTACATCAGTGCGTTGAGTCAACATAGGATCTGATTTATTTATTTTTCAAATTTTAGTTTGGTTGGAATTTAATCTTTAAGATGGTCTGAAACATGAGTTTTACATTAGCATTTTCTTCTCATGTGTATAGTTTGATTAATCCATGTGTATAGTTTAACTAAAATTGATCATCCTTAATTAGACTTAAAGAATAATTTTTTAAAAAAATAGGTCACTTAATTAGTATTTCCATTTTTTCGTTTTCCCCTTTAGAATAGCTCTAATTATAAAATTTGTCAATTAATATCAAATCAAATTATTTTAGCCAAATAATTAATTGTCAGATAACCGCATATTAGCGGGCATGTCAGGTGCTTTCAAACCCGTCCCGAAATGCTAAGAAGAACCCCCGAACCCCCCTAAGTATTTTCAATTGATTCTTTGTTTTAATCTATTGAAAATCAGTTTTCTTGATTTTTCTTAAAATTTAAGTGGCGACTCTTAAACCAGTCTAATCATATTTTTTAAATAAAACAGAATGGCGACTCCGCTGGGAATTTGAATTGTTTTAACGTTAAGATTAATTATTTGGCTATGTGTTTAACTGTTTGCTTCTTTAAATTATCGTATCTTATATTAATTGTGGCATTCATGGCACCCGATTCTGCCAAACGGCAAATAGATTGCATTAGGAAAAAAACGGTTATGTGACTTACCACGACTATCTTTCAGAAAAAACACAAGTTAAATTCTTTGGAAAGTGATAAACGAATAGTTGGCTTATGGTCATCCAATGCCGTTTATTAGACTTACCCCGTTGTTTGTCCGACTCGGGTAACCTTCATTTCTAAACCAATTCTAGTCAACCTAGAGTAGAGCGAAACCAAATCCAAATCTAAGCATTAGCCTAAGATGGCTTAATACCCAAGGCGTATTAAGTCCATTAGTAAAACCGCCAAAAATCATATCCAAGGTCCACGACCTAATGACATACCATATTATTTGACATTTAAGAAATGTATGTGTGGAAACCTGATTGTTGCCTATTTGGGGGATGGAATCTTAACCGTGCTTTGTTTTGTAGGTATGGATCGATTTTCCAAATTCGACATGGTAGTGAAAGCCCAGTTCTGCTCAAGTTGTGGTACAACGACCTATCTGTGGTTCACAAAATGGCCCTTAACAAATATATAGGAGCCCTAACAGAATTCATCAACATGGTTGGGTGGCCCGAACTGATTGAAGTCCTCACAGGCTATTGGGACAACGAGAAAATGGTGTTTTGATTTGGAACCATTGAGATCACCCCAACAATTGAGGAAATTCGGGACGGAATAGACACAGTCGGTACAGGGCTTGAAAGAAGAGTGAGAAAGCAGGAAAACATCTTAATCCCTAACAAGCCTACTCTCGAGGATATTATAGATTGGCTCGGATTAAGAAACGATTGCGCCTACTGGGCCGAAGGTTCTAGCGTTTCTTTTATGGATCTCTATGTCAGATTCGGGCATGCGAGCTTCTATACGAATTACAACAAAGAGTTAGGGTCACTTACAGAGAATGGGACGAGATCAGACCTTTGACATTCACCGTCGCACTATTGGGCACCATGGTTTTCCCACACGCCCCGAGCCTCAGTATCAACACCCGAAGGATAATCATATCGCACCTGTCATCCTTTCCGACATGTACCGTGTTTTGGGAAAATGCAAGGAAGGGCATCGTTACTTTCAAGGTTGCAACCTTCTTCTTCAATGGTGGATAATGAGTCACTTGGTGAAGAGACACGGAACTCAAGTAACGCTCTTAAGAGTTTGAATGACATGTTGTTCTGGGCAGACTTAGAAAAAACACGAACCAGAGAAAGATGGGCTTAAATTTTTTCTGAGTTGAGAGAAGAAAACATCCAGTGTATGTTCGACCGTTTCATCTCGAAAGATGCCATAGTACGGGGCGAGAGACAACTTGTGCTTCCTCTGCCAGGTATTCGAGGTATTCGCCCATATGTACCTATCTGGGTCCTGAGGTAGTTCGGAAGAAGACAAACTACACCCCAGAAGCATACTACAGTGTCTATGTGTTCGAAATTGGGGATGATAGAGTGCCTGAGGCTTCAGAGATGCTGAGAGAATGGAAAAGAGCAGTGCGAATGAATAAGGATACCATTGCCATAGATCGATTTAATGCGGGGTATGATGAAACTTACAAAGCTTGGTTGAAGCGCAATATACAGGGTATCTCCTTCTTAGTTCCGAACATTTACCACAGTGAAGAGGACAAAAAGTCCAAAGCTTTGATAGAACTAAGAGAGATAAGAAGAGAAGCCCAAGAAATGCACGAGGAATTTCTCCGAAAGCAAGAAGAGGAAAAGTACTCCCTCGAGAGCGTAACTGAAGAATTAGAAAGCTTGAGAAGCGATTTGGGAGAGTTTAACTTGTGGATTGGAGATAAGAAAAGCGGAATGTGTCTCAAGGACTGGGAAGAGAAAGGCCGCCGGAGCAAAGGATACTTGTTAATGATTCAATATAGGCTTCAACATCTTATGGCACAGAACAAGAGTAGCAGATCAGAGGCGGGGCCATCGGGAACATTTTAGCGGATTTCACCCCTGCGTGGGTTTTTCTATATGTACTTATTGTTATTTGCCCCTGCGTGGGCTTGCCTTTTTTGTATTTTGGTACTCTTTTCAAATGACCCCTGCGTGGGCCTTTTCTTTTGTGTTTCCTATTTATTCCCTGCTTCCCCCTGCTTATTTTCGCTTTTTCGAACATCATTTTATATGCGAAATATGCTTTGGGGTAACAAAATGGTTCAATTCTACACATATATCTTTCAAATACGCTAGGCCTACCCTTGGCACAAAAGGGTCCCCTACTTGTTTAGGACGCACGCTAGCCGCTTGTGTGCTTTAACTGTTTATGTGATTTTGTTGTTTTGAATGAGGACATATTTAGCCCACTCCTTTTCGAAATTTTTCTGAAAATTTCCCCGATACTAAATACAAGTCACTACCAAATGTCCAACAAAAATTCCATGAGTCTTAAGTTTCTCAATCAGAAATAAAATCTTACTACCAAATCTTGAAATATTACTCTATCATATCAGAAAAGGTGAAATTGATGATAAGAGGGAAAAGGGCAAGGGTATCGACATAGAGCTAACTGAAGAGGATTTGAGGATGGAATTGCAGCGGCTCAGGCAAGAGATCAAAGAAACCAGGGAAAGGAGAATAAAAGTGGAGTTTGCCACCGCGGTCGCACGAGCAGCATATGCGGCTCTAGACGTGGAATTGGCGGCAAAGATGACAAAATACGATGTTATAAGTAAAAAGACAGTTGTTGTGCGGAAGGAACATGACGTCTTCAAGAATGATATAACTATGAGACTTCAGAAGATACGCGGGAAATGCTCTTTCTTCAATCAAGAAGCCAATAGTGGTCCCGAAGACACTCACCCTGGAGCTACTGAAGAAGATGTCGATGAGGAAATCATCTATATGCCTCCCTTCCTGGGACATCTGAAAGGAGGAGACAAAGAGATCACTCTCCTGGCTTATGAGCGGACTCATAGCGCAGGGGCAAGAGTCGTGACGTGTGCTCTCATTTACGAGCACCTTAAGGCGTCAGGTATGCTAAAGCCTCTCGAAGGAACCACTTTTGGGTTTGGGCATGAAAGCTCTCAAAAGACATGTGTCTACCACCCGAACCAAAGAGGACACACTATAGAAGAATGTGTGGATCTTAAGGCAACAATCCGCAACCTGATCAACGTTTGGGGGATCCCGTATATGTGGGGTAGGAACACCGTCCTTACCTGTGACCCACAGGAGCCTAGTATGCCGGTCACTAAGCACACTTTATTTTATTGTCACTACTTCACGCCTTTCAAGAAAACATTGCTGGATATCTATAGTCTGTTAGTTCAAAAAAGAGTCTTGGCCTCTATCAGAAAGGATGATAAAGCAATCGATCCCGTTGGAATTGAGATTTGGAAACCCTGCCCTTATCATGATGCCATAGATCACAACATTGAAATGTGCCTCAGGTTTCGCTATTACGTGGAATCCCTCGTCAACATAGTAAAGATTCAAGTTGAGTTTGTCCATCATGGCTAATACGACAGTCAGAGGAAGGAGCTTCGGTGAAGGCACCATCTATCTTTTAGGAGCTTTCTTATCTGATTTTCACTTTCCTTGTAATCACCAGAAATGAATGAATGAAAATGAAAATTTCCTTTGTATTCGAACTACGTAGGGCCTGAATTCTCCTTGGGAGGTACGTAGGTAGCCTTTCAACGCCCGGCCCCTATCTTTTTCAAATTTTCTTTCCCCCTTTCATTCTACAAGTAAACGTTGAATTCACATCAGCAGATGCCCAGAGTGCAGCAAGAAGACCTTAGCTCAACGCAATTTAACCTTTCTGAGTCACTAGCCTCAAAATAAAATGAGCAAATTCCTGCTTATTCAAAAAATTAGTCCTCATTATTCGTGAGTTAACATGTTCTCAAACGAAGCAACTCTTATGTGTTTATATGCCTTCTATGTGATATCTTGTGTTATTCATCTATACCTAATACTGACATATTTGCCTTTTAGTTGTTTTCCTCTACAGGTAGTTAGAACTGATCTGTGTTGATACACTGTGCGATCATCCTTAGTTCACTAGATCTAAAGGTTCTACAGATTCCTTCCCAGTCGAAGTTCATAAAAGGGAAAAGCAGCAATGGGTGATAACAATGAAGAAACCAACCTTATTGATGTCGTGGTGGCTCAGCCCGCCCTTGCTGATCAGAATGAACTGATCCTGCAGTTGATGCAACAAATTGCTGAGATGAGGGTCGAGATGCAGAGAAAACAACATTTGCCTCCTCCAATTTTTGCTGTCAATGCAACCAGACGGAAGACCTCCAGCTCAAATTCCCCCTCCTAACATGGAACAAGCTTAAAACCCGCCTTCAAGTCCTGCTCGTAATCCCTCTATCATTGGCCTTACCACCCAAAAGCCCTATTACACCTCAGCCTCTTATCAAACACCACCCCTTCTCAAAATACCAACTTCCAAGCACCACTCCCTCCCCCAATGCAAACCACCAAACTGGCCTAACCCCTCACAGCCAAAACGCTAATAACCCACGTATTTCCCTCCTTCACCAAAACCAGTATACCAGCCCCCAGACTTTTCCCTAGAACTATCACGCCCCTTTGAATGGACATAGTCCCTTTATTGCTCCACTACTACCGCAAAAAGCCACTTTCCAAATACCAGTCCCCAACGAGCATGACGCCCATGGTTGTGAGCTCGACCACTATGAAGAGAGGGAGAGAGAGTGGAGGTCAAAGGAAGATACCGCCAAGATAGATATGAAGGAGGAAATTAGAAAAGCCATGAAGGAGTTGAACTACATTCTTGAGGTCGCCGGGTTGAGTTACGAAGACCTGTGCATTCATCCAAATTTGGCCCTCCCGAAAGGGTTCAAGGTGCCAAAATTTGACATATTTGGAGGAACAGGGAACCCCTTAGCACACCTGAGGGCCTATTGTGACCAACTCGTGGGAGTTGGGAGAGACGAAGCTTTGTTAATGCGACTTTTTAGTCGAAGTCTGAGCAGAGAGGCTCTAGAATGGTTTACGTCTCATGAAATGAGACAGTGGTATAGCTGGAACGCTTTGGCTAAGGACTTCATCAAACTATTCTCTTACAATGTGGAGATTGTTCCTGATCATTACTCCTTGGAGAAGATGAAACAGAAGCCGACCGAAAGTTATAGAGAATTCGCATATAGATGGCGAAAGGAGGCAGCTAGAGTTAGACCTCCTATGTCAGAAAAGGAAATTGTCGAAGTGTTTGTGCGGGTGCAAGAGCCCAAATATTATGACAGAATCATATTGCTCGTTGGAGCAAAATTTGCTGAGATAGTCAAGGTAGGTGAGACTATCGAAGATGGATTGAGAGCCGGGAAGATTGCTCGTGTTGCTGCCTCACCCGGATCTTTGGGCTTGTTGAAGAAGAAAAGAGAAGATGTGTCCTCTATCTCTTATGAGAGGAAGAAGATCCTAAGGAAATCCTCATCATACCAAGGTCGTTCTCGACCTTCACAGAGTTCTTACTCGGCTTGTTATGCACATGCTGATTACCAGAATACCCATGCCCCCAGTTACCAAAATACCCCTCCTCCCAGTTATCAAAATACCCCCCTCCTAGCTACCAAACTCCCCCTACTATCCACCAAACTCCCCCTCCAGTTTACCAAACCCCATCTCATCATTACCGAAATGCCGCCCCCAACTGTGCCAACATTCAGACAAATTACCAAACGTCTCCCCCAATGTACCAAACTCCAACTCCACTTACCAAAATGCCCCCTCGAACTACTAAGCTCCACAACCAAATTATCAAACCAACTCATATCCCAGATATCAAGCCCCTCGTCCAAACGCTCCAAATTATCGCCAAATGCCTCCCCCTCAACAAGGCAATTATGATCCCTCCCGTCCCAGATTTGAGAAAAGCCTGCTAGAATTTTCACTCCGCTTATTGAAAGCCGAACTAAGCTGTTCGAGCGATTAACTACAGCAGGATATATTCATCCAGTGGGGCACAAGCCGGTTGGCACTAGCTCAAAGTTTTACAGACCTAATTAGAGGTGCGCGTATCACTCCAACAGTGTTGGACATGATACCGAGGACTGTATCAACCTGAAGCATAAGATCTAAGACCTGATTGACCAGAATGTGGTCTCTCCTCAGACAGTCGCCCCCAATGTCAATAGTAATCCTTTGCAAAATCATGGAAGCGTCACCATCAATATGATAGAGACAGATGATGATTGGTGCGTGACAAAGACAATAGTTCTGATTGCTCCTGATGAACTAGAAAGGGTTGTAGCTTCGTTGAGCATTGAGAGAAGAAAAAGTTTGTGATTCTGACACCCGAGAAGGCTGTTGCCTTGGTGCCGAGAGAAACTCTTACTCGACAAAAAATTGTGATTGAAATGACTGTTACTCAAGGCATGACCAGATCTGGCAGGTGCTACACACCGGATAAATTGGCCCAAGGTAGGCAGAAGAAGGACCAAATAAAAAGGTCGATCAGTGAAGCCGAGGCCGAAGAGTTCTGGAGAAAAATGCAGCCAAAAGATTATTCAATTGTGAAGCATTTGGAGAAGACGCCGGCTTAGATCTCTGTGTGGGCCTTATTGATGAGTTCGCAGTTGCATAGGCAGGCTCTGATAAGGGCTTTGGATGACACTTATGTGCCCGTGGGTACCAACATCGACAATCTAACAGCCATGATAAACTAAGTTATTAGAGGACATCGAATTAGTTTTTGTGATGAAGAGCTGCCCTTTTAAGGCATGATGCACAATAAAGCTCCGCACGTCACCACTATGTGTCGAGACAAGATAATAAATCGCATTTTGGTCGACAATAGGTTCGGCCTCAACATATGTCCGCTTTCGACTCTCAAGCAGGTGAAATTCGATTTAGGAAAGCTTCACCAGAACCAAGTCAATGTGAGGTCTTTTGATGGAGTGCAAAGAGACACATTGGGTTCAGTGAACTTGTATATTCAGGTGGGTCCTGCGGAATTCAACGTCGAGTTCCAGGTGTTTGATATCAACACCAGTTACAACCTGCTTCTGGGAAGACCGTTCATTCATATGGCTGGGGCTGTGCCGTCTACCCTTTACCAACTAATGAAGTTTGTTTGGAAGGACCAGGAATTGGTCATTTATGGTGAAAGGAGTCATTCCAATGGGTATGCACTGATCGTTGATGATGTCTCTCGAGGTTGTGATTTCTACACGGTGGAGCTGGTAAATGCCACCGGTGATGACTTGGCTCTACAGCCTCCTATGTCTACCATGTACAAGATGATTGCTACCGTCATGCTCCAGAATGGTTTCGAACCAGTTTTTGCATTGGGGAAGCACTTTCAAGGAATCATCGAGCCTATTCAAATTCCTGCCAAAGGAGCAAAGTTTGGTTTGGGGTATGCCCCCACAGATGCTGACGAAACAGAGATGAAGAACAATAGTATTGATCAAGCATTGGCCAGGCCAATTCCTCATCTGTACCAGTCATTTTTCGATACGAGAAAATGTCAACGATGTTGGTATCGGGGAAGGAATCTGGGGCCTTTTTTAGGAGATTGATGCAGTCATCGAGGAAGAGGCTGGGACATCAGACATCCGTGATGTAGAGCCTGAGGAGCGATCGCAGAACTGGACCTCCACACCACTCCTGATTTCCCGCTCATCTGGGTAGAAAATACATGTGTCTTTGTTTGTTTTAAAATTGGTGGTAGTCTGGAATAGGCCCGAGACCTACCCTTTATGCAATTGTTATTTGTTTGAAGCTTTTAAATTCCCTTGTGATATTTAAAAAGGCAAAATGACCCTCGGCCATGGCCAAAGTTTATACTTGTCTTTCAATCTAAATGAAAAGCCTCTTTTATCGAAATTTGTTTGTTTACTTATCCGTTTATATTTTACTTTCCTAACTTTTTTTGTTTATGATTTTAGTAATATTAATTTAAAACCAGCCAATGTCATGTCATGTCATGAACCGAGTGAACAAAATAAGGTAGGTGATGATGAGTGTGAGGAATATGAAGGAGAAAATGAGGTACCCAAATATATTGCTAAGGAGTTTCAACAATTCGAGAATCAACACAAGCCAAATCTTGAAGAAATTGAAACTGTGAATCTCAGAGATGAGGAATGTGTCAAAGAAGTCAGAATCAGTGTCCATCTGATTGAAGCCCAAAGAAGAGACATGTTTCGTTTGCTCAGCGAGTACATTGATGTATTAGCCTGGTCTTATAAAGACATGCCAGGGCTGAGCACGAATATGGTGTCCCACAAGTTGCCGATCAATCCAGATTTCAGTCCAGTAAAACAAAAGACTCGAAAGTTCAAGTCTGAGTTGAGTTTGATGATCAAAGAGGAGATTACAAAACAGATCGAGTGTCAAGTAGTGAAAGTGACACAATATCCGACTTGGTTAGCCAACGTTGTCCCGGTTGCCAAGAAAGACGGAAAGATCAGAATTTGTGTCGACTACAAAGATCTCAACAAAGGTAGCCCGAAAGATAATTTTCCATTGCCAACCATTCACATTCTCATTGATAACTGTGCTAAGCATGAGATCCAGTCGTTCGTGGATTGTTATACGGGCTATCACCAGATCCTGATGGATGAAGAAGATGCAGAAAAGATAGCTTTCATCACTCCTTGGGGAGTATATCATTATCGGGTGATGCCTTTTGGTCTCAAGAATGCCGGTGCTACTTATATGAGGGCCATGACAACCATCTTTCACGATATGATTTACAAGGAGATCGAGGTGTATGTAGATGATGTCATAATCAAGTCCAGCGAGAGTTCAGATCATTGGACTCACTTGAGGAAGATATTTGACCGCTTGCGCCGATACAATTTGAAGTTAAAACCTGCCAAGTGTGCTTTTGGAGTGCCAGCTGGCAAGTTGTTGGGATTTATAGTCAGTAGGAGGGGCATTGAGCTTGACCCTTCCAAGATCAAAGTGATTCAAGAGTTGCCTCCTCCAAAGACCAAGAAAGAGGTGATGAGTTTTCTGGGAAGGTTGAACTACTTCAGCCGGTTAATAGCCCAATCTACCGTGGTGTGCGAGCCCATCTTTAAGTTATTGAAAAAAGATACCTCGACCAAGTGGATCGGAGAATGTCAAACTGCTTTTGACGCCATCAAGAACTATTTGTCCAATCCGCCGGTGTTAGTTCCTCCGCGAGAAGGGACTCCATTATTGCTATATTTGTCGGTCTCGAATACTGCATTGGGATGCGTGCTTGGTCAACATGATGAGAATGGGAAGAAGCGAGCCATTTATTACTTGAATAAAAAGTTCACTCCATATGAGGCTCGTTACACTCTCTTTGAGAGAACATGTTGTGCTTTGACCTAGATCGCTCAAAAGTTGAAATATTATTGGTCTTCTTATACCACATACCTTATTTCCAGGATGGACCCGTTAAAGTATATTTTCCAGAAAGCAATGCCGACCGGGAAGTTGGCTAAATGGCAAATGCTTTTGAGTGAGTTTGACATCGTTTATGTGACTCAGAAAGCGATAAAGGCACAAGCCTTGGCTGATCATCTGGCAGAGAATCCGATTGATGAAGAGTATGAACCGCTCAAGACTTATTTTCCCGATGAAGAAATAACATTTGTGGGTGAGGATATTTCTGAAGTGTACCCTGGTTGGAGAGTGTTCTTTGATGGAGCGGCGAATCATCAAGGGAAAGGAATCAGAGCGGTCTTAGTGTCAGAAACTGGTCAACATTATCCTATGGAAGCTAAACTCTGATTTGATTGCACAAACAACATGGCTGGGTATGAAGCTTGAATCTTATGTCTGAGGATGGCCATTGATATGACTGTTCACGAGTTGCTAGTTATTGGAGACTCAGATTTGCTGATCCATCAGGTTCAAGGTGAATGGGTTGTGAAAAATCCAAAGATCACACCGTATGTGCAGTATATACGGAAGTTGTGCAAGAGATTTCACAAGATTGAGTTCAGACACACTCCCAGGACACAAAATGAGTTGGTCGATGCTTTTGCCACCATCGCTTCAATGATTAAGCATCCGGATACAAGTTATATTAATCCAATGGACATAAAGGTAAAAGAACAGCTTGTTCATTGTTCACACGTCGAAGCGGAACAAGATGGTTTTCCTTGGTATTTTGACATCAAGAAGTATTTCGAGGACGGGACTTATCCTGAGAATGTAACGTTCAACCAGAAGAAGTCGATACGCCGCATAGCCCTTAATTTCTTTGCAAATGGGGAAATCCTTTACAGGAGGACTCCAGATTTAGGTCTTCTCAGATGCGTTGATGCTAATGAAGCTGCAAAACTTCTGGACCAGATACATGCCGGAGTTTGTGGTACTCATATGAATGGACTCATTTTGTCGAGAAAGGTCCTTCGAGCCGGCTATTTTTGGATGACTATGGAATATGATTGTTGCAAATTTGTGCAGAAATGTCATAAATGTCAAGTGCATAGTGACTTAATTCAAGTGCCGCCTCACGAACTCAATGCTATGAGTTCACCTTGGCCGTTTGTAGCTTGGGTCATGGATGTCATTGGTCCGATAGAGCCAGCCGCCTCTAACAGACACAAATTCATTTTGGTTGCCATTGACTACTTCACCAAGTGGGTGGAAACAACTTCGTATAAGTCGGTGACCAAGAAGGTTGTAACTGATTCTGTTCGCAATAATTTGATATGTAGATTTGGAGTACCAGAATCCATCATTACTGACAATGGAGCGAATCTCAACAGTCATTTGATGAGAGAGATATGTGAACAATTCAAGATTACTCATCGAAACTCAATCGCCTATCGTCCCCAAATGAATGGAGCTGTAGAAGCCGCCAACAAGAATATAAAGAAGATTTTGAGGAAAATGATTGATAATCGCAGAGGTTGGCATAAGATGCTACCATATGCTCTGTTGGGTTACCGAACGACTGTCAGAACATCAGTTGGAGCTACTCCATATTTGCTAGTATACGGAACAGAAACAGTTATACCTGCAGAAGTTGAAATACCTTCACTAAGAATCATCCAAGAAGCTGAATTAAGTGATGTTGAATGGGTTCGCAAGCGGATTGATCAGTTAACATTGATTGATGAGAAGAGAATGGTTGCTGTTTGTCATGGACAGCTGTATCGACAGAGAATAATTCGTGCTTTCCACAAAAAGGTAAGAGCCAGAATGTTTGAGGTTGGTCAGTTGGTCCTTAAACGCATTTTCCCTCATCAGGATGAGTACAAAGGGAAATTTACACCAAATTGGCAAAGACCCTACATGGTTCGCAAAGTATTATCTGGAGGTGCCTTAGTCCTGTCGGAGATGGATGGCACCGAATGGCCGAAACCGATCAACTCAGATGTTGTCAAGAGATACTATGTGTGAATCTTTAGCTTGTATTTCTATTATTTCCTTGTAATCGTTCTACTTGCTTATAATCACATTATTTAGAACCTATCCCTATGTAATGAACTACGTCTAACCTGAATTCTCAAGAATGAGATACGTAGGCGGCCTATGTCGGCCTCGGTCACCCCTCTGTCCCTTTAAATATTTCCTTTTATACTTGAACTACGTTCGACCTGAATTCTCAAGAATGAGATACGTAGGCGACCTATGTCGGCCTCGGTTGGTTTCTTTGTAAATTTCCTATTTTTGTTAATCTCGAGGGGGGAACTACGTTTGACATGATTCCTGCCTCAATGGGATACGTAGGCACCACAAGGGTTCGGTCATATCTCTCGAGTGATTTTTATTTTTCCTTTACAATAGAAAGTGGGGCAGAATTTTTGGGAGGGACTCAAAAATTCTCAAGAAGAAGATCTCTCCAACAAAGTCAAGACTGAAGTTACTTTGTGCTTTGCAACTAGGACATAATTTTTTGAAAGGATCTCAAAAATTTCGTGATTTGCTCACCGATGGTTAAAGATAAGCCAAGATAGTTAACTGGGACAGAAATTTTGAGGATGGCCTCAAAATTTCAACAAGGTTCATCGAAAGTTTAGAGCAACTTGGAATACTTCCCAACATATAATAAGATGGACCTCAAGGCGTCAACTCCAAAAGGGGTTCATTAAGCTTGACTTGACATGACACTTGACAGTGACTTTTTCCAAATACTACTTTTGAAAATCTATTTTCCTTAAAACTTTTTCTCCATGTTTCAATTATTTTTGCATAAAAATGTTTTGTCTTATCTATCAAGAAGCGGGAGATCGGAAAAATCAATCGGAGATAGCAAGACAAGGAGCAGACAACCGAAGAGATCGACACAGATCAGTTCATTTTTTTTAAACTAACAACTTTTCTATGGATGTAGGTCTATAAGCTCGCCTCAAGATCAACATATTCCTCCATTCAATAAATATAGTGAAGTTGAAAGGGCGAGAACTCCCCAAAATTGACAATTATTCTGTGGATGCAGGAAATATTTTATGCTGCTTTTATCAAAGAATTGGGAATATAAGTAGCATTACTTTATTTAAATTCTCAGCAAGGCAAGGTTCATAATGAACATGCAATTATGTTCGGAGGTGGGACAAATGAAAACCTTGAAAAGAGAAATATTATTATTTTCCAGCACCTAAAGATACCAGGAAGATATTTATCTGCATTATATTATCAGATATGATAATATTCTTACTCCGAGAGTCATTTTTATTTATATTGTCGAACGAGACGATACCACTACCCGAATAGTCATTTACATCGTATTGTTACATGAGATGATACCACTACTCCGAGAGTCATTTTTATTTATATTGTCGATTGGGACGATACCGCCGTCCAAGAGATACCCAGAAGATCACCTATGTTGCTGGGTGAAGCATCATCTTTGTTCGGTATCAGGGAGGCATCATCGAAGTCATGTATAGCAAGAGGAAATCATGCACAACAAAGATGGAAACGCATGCATCGCGGGAAAGAGATCCATGCATAGCAAGAGAAAGAAGTCATGTATCGCGGAGAAGTCATGCATAGCAAGAGGAAATCATGCACAACAAAGAGGAAAAGTCATGCATCGCAGGAAAGAGATTCATGCATATCAAGAGAAGGATTCATGCATCGCGGAAAAGAAGTCATGCATTGCGGGAAAGAGATTTATGCATAGCAAGAAGAAGAAATCATGCATGGCAAGACAAAAGTCATGCATCACGGGAAAGAGATTCATGCATAGCAAGAGAAGGATTCATGAATCGCAGAAAAAAGTCATGCATTGCAAGATAAAGAAGTCATGCATAGCGAGAAAGAGATTTATGCATAGCAAGAAAAAGAAACCATGCATAGCAAGAGAAAACGTCATGCATCGCAGGAAAGAGATTCATGCATAGCAAGAGAAAGATTCATGCATCGCGGAAAAGAAGTTATGCATTGCAAAAGAAAGATTTACCCATTACAAGAATATCAACATCGACTGCATCATTTTTTCTTTGCAAAAAATGACATCAAGAGAATTATCAACATATTACATCAGCCTATTTTATTACTTTGACGTCAAAAGGAGAGTACATTGAAGATTATATCGCAAATATGAGACACAAGCTTTATTCGCTTTACGTCAAACCCGACGGAGTTGATGTCAAATGTTCAAGGAGAGCAATTAAGTGTCAATGCGGTGCGGACGACATCAAAAAGGATGCAGCACAACGTGAAACTTTTTCTTAGCAGCGAACTGGGACATAGTCCAAAGAAGAGTGTCAAACTCTTAGGACGCGAGCAGATGAGCGACTTCCACCACAATCAAACCACACCCCTATCAGAAGGTGTGTGGGTATATCTTTGGGTTTGTCGATTTCAGTTTCGCATTCGGAAATTTTTGGTCTCTACCGGAGGCATCCTTCCAATCGAGTGACAATGCGCCGAGAGCTTTGGAAATTATGCCCATGCAAATTCTTAATTATGGGTGTGACGCATGCCACATTCATGGCTAAGAGGTTGCAAGCCTCCTTTTCATACTCGACTTACTTGTCACTTTTCCAGAACCAAAGGTTATCTTGCATAATAGATTTCCTTTTCAACCGATAGAGTCGAACTACAAGCAGCCTGATTTCCTAAGTTGAGGGATATGTAGGTGGGATCAGTATTGAAAACTCGGCTGTATTCCAACACTCGCTCTTAAATCTTATTCTCGAGCATCCCGGGCTCTTCATAATTCGATACCAGGATGACTTTTGAATTCTTTCAAATCGTGCGTCAGATCAAGCGTATCAATCTACAAGTTGCCTGAATTCTCATATAGCCTGAGATATGTAGGGAACCCACTTTCAGGGTTCGGCCATAATTCCTAAAGTCCGTACCAAATCCCTCTCTTAAAGGATGAAGATGTGGTCGATCAAAATTGGATTTGTCAATTTTATTTTCCTCGAATTTCTTGCATCAATCCAAGTAAAACAAGGGACAGTTGTTGACACCTAATTTTTACCCTCCACGATAAGAATTAATTTGCGAGCTTCCTTAATTCCAAACGATTTGAAATAACTAATTTTATAAAAAAAATTCAAAATATGTTTCAAAATATTTTAAGAATTTTATTCACTTTTATAATATTTTAAATAATAAATATGTTTTATATTTTTATGTATGTAACTAATATTTTTTATAAACACTTGAAAACCATCTTGAAAAAAGATTTTATCATTATTATTACTATTATTATTATTATTACTATTATTATTTTAACGTTAAACGCTTTATTAATCTAATTTAGTTTGAATTATAGCTATGTTGTTGAATTAGTTATTTTCATTAAGTTAATTATTTTATTCCTTTAAGATTAAGAAGCTCGCTAATTAATTTGTTATTAATTCGCCTATTTAATTTTTAGCCGAATTACCTGCTAAATTCATTTTGATTAAAAATGTTAATTCAATTTGGCTAATTTCTTAACTCTAATTGACTAAAATTACAATCCATTTAGCCACTTTTTCTATTGCAAATCTAACCATTTTAAACTCTATATTTTACCTCACCTTAAACCCAATTTTTCAGACTAAATTTGGGCCCATTTTCTCCTCCATTTTTCAGCATTTATATACCAACAATACCAAATAATTTTCCAGCCCACCAATTCATTAGCCCCACAACCCACTTTTTTCTCTAATTCTTTTCCGCCCTAGCTTATTTCTTTAACTCCAAACCGACCCAATTCCCCTTTAACCCGGCCCATTCCCCATCCTAATTAAATTTTCAGCAACCTCAAACAATGGCAAGATTCTAGCGTACAATTCTCAGTAGAAAACGACACCAACCGCAATATCAATTCCAAGCGGCGTGAACAAAAATCAACAACAATTCCAATCCACGCAGCGTCAATTCACCGTCAAAATACATGAAAAATAGCGAGGGACAGAGGCAGTACACTGCCTCTTATTGTCTTTTTCCTCCCGTCCCTCTCAAAATCGCCGTCGCAGTAGCAAAAAGGACGCGGAATCGTCCTCACCAACTTGAGATTACTCCACATTGCGCCCCAAGGAAGATTGGTCAATCCCAAGCGTCGAATTCCCCTTTCCTCTTTCGAAATAGGGCGAAAATCGCAGAAAAGGGTGTTTGTCCAAATCGGTGAAAGATTTGGATTTTTGAATTCTGAAATGGGCCCTTGAATCCGAATTTATCCAATTCTCCCCCCCAAATCTGCCCTAGTTCTTCTTCTCTATATATTTTTGTCGTCTTGACTGTTGAGTGAGGATTTTTTTTGGAGCAAAAAGACACACTACATTCATAGCTTTAGCAAAAAAAAAAATACAGCCAAAATATAAACATAGAAATACATTCAGGGCGGGGAGAATTTAGTTTCGACCGGAGTATCACGTTTTCTACTTTGTTTTGAGTCAGTTTTTCTCAAATCCATTCGAGTCTGAGATTCTGCTCGAAGTTTGGTTTGATTGTTCGTGTTTGATTTTTCTTTTGGTGTGAAAATCGTTGCTCATCAGCTCGCCTCGTCCTTGTTCGCTGCCCAGAAAAGGTATTGTCTCCTCTCCGCCTCTTTCTTCTATTTTTCAAGAAAGTGATTATGTTCCAATGTCGAAAAGGCCTTGTTATGTAGCTATTTATTGTTAGTCATTGTGGGTTTGCTGATATTTCAATATGAAGCTTGTAGGTTTGTATCTAGTATCGGCATTTCTTAGATGCTCTTTTGAGTTCTGTTCAATTACTCATTTTCTCAACTCTACTGCTTGATGTCCTTGAGGTCTATGTTACTCTGTTCATACGTTTTCAGATCAGCTATACAGTTTTAGCATGGCTACTGTTTGATGGTTGTTACTCGTGAAAGTTTAGGTCTTCAAAATACTAATATGGTTAATATCTGACATGCTCGTATGCTTATTCCGATAGTTTAGTTTTATCTATTTCTTGAATATTTTTGTAGTCTTACTGCCTAGTGTGATTTGTTCGAGTTGAGTTTTTGTCTTCTGGCTATCTGATTTTAGTCAGAAATGTTTACATCAGCGCGTTGAGTCAGCATAGGATCTGATTTATTTATTTTTCAAATTTTAGTTTGGTTGGAATTTAATCTTTAAGATGGTCTGAAACATGAGTTTTACATTAGCATTTTCTTCTCATGTGTATAGTCTGATTAATCCATGTGTCCTTGTAAGAGCTTCCAGGGGCTCACTTAATTTCTTTCCTTAACTTTATCTTTGTCTAGGTAATCATGTAAGTCCACTCCTCATTGGATCATTAGGTGTTATATCTTATCATGAAGGTTAGCTTAATTTTGAGTGAAGATTTTTCTAAGTATCATTCATCTTTGTGCAATTTCTCTCCCTAGTTGTTTAATATGATTCATCAAAATCCTAGTAGCTCCGATTTTGCTTTTCGTTTGGTGTGAGTTCGAAGCTCTCTAAGTAAGCTGCATCAGTGCATAGTCATTTTAATGCCTTATCAATATGTGTTAATTATCATGTACAAAGTAATCTATATCGTATTTGATTTTGTGGGTTGATTTGTGTTTTCCCTAGAAGCATGAGTTGTTTGAAATCATAATGTGTTGGGTCAGTTTTATTTGATGTCTCTTCTTCATATTAAATTGTCAATGGGTGGAACTGATGCACTCCTTTTCTTTCTGATGCATGTGATCTATTGATGAGTCTTTTGGGACTTGGGCTTCTACCCTTTGCATTACAAATGGGCCATTCCGGCCCAATGTTTTCTTCTACCGAGTCGGCCAGCTACAAAAATTGGTGTACGGGTCCCAAGTTTAAAAATAGTGTAACAGATCAGGAGTTGAAAAAGATTAGGCCAAAATCCCGCCTTTATTTATTCCGAGTTGTATTTTGTCATTTTGGGCCTAAGCCCCCTTGTCATTATTTATCATTATTGTGTTAGTTCTTAGGACAGGTGAAATTTGGGCCAAAGGCCCAAAGGAAATTATTTCTTTTAATTTTGGACAGGTACCAAGTGTTGGACCAAATGCCCAAAAGGCATAAATCAGGCCCAAATACTGGTCCAAGCGGACAGGAAAACCAAATTTGGGCCCAACTCTCTTTCCCTCTTTACTCTACTGCGTTAATTTTACTTGTTAATACTTGTTGCTAATCGTAAGGTTGAACAATTCAAATCCCCATAAGACCCCTATTGTGTTTTATCAATTTAACTAAAATTGATCATCCTTAATTAGACTTAAGGAATAATTTTTTTAAAAAATAGGTATCTTAATTAGTATTTCCATTTTTTCGTTTTCCCCTTTAGAATAGCTCTAATTATAAAGTTTCTCAATTTAAATCAAATCAAATTACTTTAGCCAAATAATTAATTGCCGGATAACCGCATATTAGCGGGCATCTCGGGTGCTTTCAAACCCTTCCCGAAATGCTAATAAGAACCCCCGAACCCCCCTCAAGTATTTTCAATTGATTCCCTGTTTTAATCTATTGAAAATTAGTTTTCTTAAAAATTAAGTGGCGACTCTTAAACCAGTCCAATCATATTTTTTAAATAAAACTATTTTGATGTAAGATTCCAAGAAGTACTATTTCATTATGATATAAGATTCTGGAGTATGTTAAGTTCCGATAAGGCTTTCGTATGTAAGTTTCCACGGTGTGCTTGGTTTTTATTAGACTTTCCAATGTAAAACTCTAAAAAGGACTAGTCATTTAGATATAAGATTTTAGGGTGTTCTACGTTACGATAAGGCTTTTCGATGTAAGATTTTAAGAAGGACTAGCTATTCCGATATAAGATTTTGAGAGATACTGGGTTTGGATGCTGGTGTTCATTTCAGAGTTGTGCCTTGTAGTGTAGCCTTGGAGTGTACCCATCGGGTTTATGAGAGTTTAGCCAGGTTAATGTTTGTATGACTTATTGTTGTTATGCCTTTGAATGTTCCTTCTAGGTTTATAGGGGGCTATTTAGGTTTAGATAGTTTTATCACTTTCCTTATTTACTATAGTTGTCACGCCCCAAGGCTACTCCCTAGACGTAACACGGGACCTAGGATCACGAGTGACCTCGACCTAACCCTCGGTCTGACATATCATAAGCATACTAAAAATAACTAAGCAAAGCATGAACTATGCGGAAGCTATATTAATAAATATCTGGTGTGGGGACAAAACCCATATAGTCTGAATGAAAATATGAAACCATAAAAGTTCAGTGATTACTGAAACAACCACTTAACAACTCAAGTTGGGTCTACTACTATGTCTGAGAAGCTTCTAACTGAATTGAGTTGTTGGGACATGCCCCCAGCTAACTCTAGCAAGACCGAAACTAAAAATAATGACTAAAATGAAAGAATGTTTACTGTCCTCGAAATATGAGGACTCACCACTGAAGCTGATGAATACGGATCGAGAATCGATTTATGCGTGATCTGGATGCTAAGTACCTAAACCTAAATCATGAAACGATGTAGCGCAAAGTATACGTCAGTACTTGGAATGTACTAAGAATGCAAGATATATATACTAAGCTGAATAAAGTATATAGGATCAACAATACATAACTGAGCAATGATATAATCTGATCAAAGATATAGACATGTACTAAAGTATAAAAGAACTACTTGAATGCAATGACCAAGTACTAATCCTGAAGGTACATACTGAACTAAATACTGAAATATATATACTTAAAGCCTGGTCAATGCACTAAGAGTCTGACTGTGGCAGCTACTATTAATTGGCATCAACCACGTGAGCTAAACGTAGAGTCTAATATATACGCCCCATCAAGAGAACCCAATATACCTTGCCAGGGGCATAGAGGCATGCATGTGGTGTGATCACTAAATTTGATGCCCAACTGAGGGGACATATAAATCTACGTGGACACATAGTTCTGGGACTTTGAGGGTACGCTGAACCCTAGTCCAACTCGGTGCTAAGTCTACTCCTATATGAATATTCATGAATCTAAAATGCACTAAGTACCGAATAGCTCAAGATACCGACATACAATCTGAGAATGCAACATTTATATACTAATAATGTGACATTCGAACCCTGGAGCATGATTTTGTGTTTACTTATCTAGCAAGTATAATTCATGAACTAAGAGAAATTACTCAAAATAGGGTTCTGAGTTTTATACAGGGAATTATGTAAAATTTCCAAGAAAACATGCTATTTCTAGTAAGGATACTACAACAGCTAAAATCCCAACGAATCTTCATGGTTTTGGAAATCCTAGGTCTAAAGAAGATATGTAGAATCAAGGAACTGCCTGAATTCTAGGGACCTAATGGATGAAAGGAATCCACGAAATCCTACATACTTGGTAACGTAATTTACGGAGAAATTCTTTGGATTTCGGGGCTGAACTTTGAAGAACACTTCTGCTTGTTCTTGAAAGAAACTGGCACCTCTTTTTTTTCTCTTCGTTCTAACATGGATGATTTTTTGGATAATGAGGGTTTTGGGTATGTCTTACTAGATTATTAGGCTTTGACTGAGTAAAATGACTTAGTTTAGGCATCAAATGACGTAGTTTAAGTGCCTAAAGCCTAGGGAATAATACAAAAATGACCCTGACTTAAACCTGACGAAGTGCCACTCACGAGGGGACTGACGGGCCGTCGTTTGAACCTTTGCCCGTCAATTGGGTCGTGGTTCGTAGCCTACCCAACAAGGCTTCACTAAAAACTAGCGTAACTTCTTTCTCTTGGATTTTAGCAAACTTGGTGTTGTCGGAAAGAGGATTCAATTATCTTTAATTTGATAGGTTATGTGCCACCTAATTCATTTTGTGCTAAAATATATGACCAATTGAAGTTGACCCAAAACCCATTTTCCTTTAAATAGTTGTTGACCCTCACCTACAGCCAGATGTACGATTTTTAGATCTAATCACGAACTGTACTGATCAGCCGTGGGTGGGATCAGAGATCCCTACGGCTGGAATACAATGACGGGACCCCACCTACATTCTGTGGTCTAACACATGGTTCGTTGGTGGCTTTCGTTGGTTTTGACACCAGTTAATGGAAATCTGCATTTTCCATCTTCTTGAATCAGAGGTGTTACAATATCTCCCCCTTGGGAACATTTGTCCTCGAATGAAGTCTAAACAAGCTGAGTATGAAGGGAAGGAGCTGCAATCCCTACCACTAAGTACTAGAAATTGATATCTAACTGAACACAATTCCATGAACATGCAAATATGCTGAAATGCAAGAATAACTGAGGGAACAAGTACCTCAAGCTGAAATGGAATTGGAAGGAAAGAGGTGAGGATACTTGGCCATCATGGCTGCTTCGGCTTCCCAAGTATCTCCCTTTACGGACTGACTCCTCCACAAAACCTTCACTGAAGAGACTTCCTTATTTCTCAACCTACGAACCTGAAGGTCAAGAATCTCAACTGGTACCTCTTAATAAGTGAGAATATCCTTCATAGCCATACTCTCTAATGGTACTATAAATGCCAGATCACCCACACATTTCTTCAACAAGGAAATGTGCAAGAATGGATCAACCGCTGCTAGTTCTGCTGGTAACTCTAACTCATAAGGCACATTACCAACCCTTTTCAGGATTCTGTAAAGACATACATATCTAGGACTGAGCTTCCCTTTCTTGCCAAATCTCATCACCCCCTTCATAGGTGACACCTTCAGGAAAACCCAATCATCGATTTCAAACTCTAAGTCCCTTCTCCTTACATCTCCATAGGACTTCTAACGACTCTGAGCTGTCTTTAGTCTATCTCTGATGAGCTAAACTTTCTCCATAGCCTCATGAACTGAATCTATCCCAATCAAGGCTACTTCAGCTACTTCAAACCAAGCAATCGGGGACTTACATCTAGGCCCATATAGTGCCTCATACGAGGCCATCTTAATATTGGATTAGAAACTATTATTATAGGAGAACTCTATGAAAGGTAGGTGATCATACCAATTACCCTTGAAATCGATCATGCAAGCTCTCAACATGTCCTCTAAGGTCGGAATGATACGCTCTGTTTGACCATCCGTCTGCAGATGTAATGTTGTACTGAAATTTACCTTAGTACCATGATCTTTCTGAAATAATTTCCAGAAATGAGAGGTAAACTGAGGACCTCTATTTGAGATGATAGACAAGGGAACCCCATGTAACCTAACTATCTCATTGATGTAGAGTTTGGCGTAGTCCTCCGCTGAATCTGTAGTCTTGACAACCAAGAAGTGAGCGGACTTAGTGACTCTGTCCACTATCACCCAAATGGAGTCATGTTGTATGTAAGTACGAGGTAAACCCGTAATGAAGTCCATGTTTATCACTTCCCACTTCCATGTAGGAATGTTAATCTCTTGAGTCATACCTCCTGGTTTCTTATGTAACTTATTGACAGTTAGGACACTTTGCCACAAAATCTGTGATGTCTCTCTTCATGTGGTACCACCAATAGACTTCCCGTAGATCACGGTATATCTTAGTGGCACCCGGAATGAATAAAATATATGTAATTACGGGCTTCTGTCAAGATCTGCTACCTCAACTCACCCACATTTGGAACACATAAGCGACCCTAGTAACGAAGTACACCATTTCCCCCTTGGGAGAAAACTTCAACTTTTTATTGATGAACTGCTCCTTTAAACTAAAGTAGTATAGGATCGCTATCCTGTTTTTCCTTAACCTCCGCTACCAGTGAAGATTCTGATCCATTATGAACTATCACACCACCATCTGATGTGTCCGTAAGGCAAACTCCTAAGCGAGCAAGACGGTGAACATATTTAGATAACTCCTTCTTCTCCTCCTCAACATGTGCTACAGTACCTATGGATAGTTTACTGAGAGAGTCAACCACTACATTGGCCTTACCCGGATGATAGAGCACATTCATGTCATAGTATTTAAGGAATTCAAGTCATTTCCTCTGACAAAAATTCAACTCTTTCTACGTGAACACATATTGGAGGCTCTTTTGGTCTGTCAACACATCAACATGAACACCATACAAGTAGTGTCTCCAAATCTTTAGGGCAAATACTATGGTTGCAAGTTCAAGGTCATGAGTTAGGTAATTCTTCTCGTGAACCTTAAGATGTCTAGAAGTATAAGCTATGACCTTAACCCGCTGCGTCAACACACAACCTAGGCTGACCCTGGATGCATCACAATAAATCACATAACTGTCTAAACCATCTGATAGAGTCAAGACATGAGTTGTAGTCAACCTAGTCTTCAGTTCTGAGAAGCTTTTTTCACACTCATCTGACCACTAAAATTTGACCTTCCTCTGAGTCAACTTGGTCAATGGGGAAGCTATGGATGAAAATCTTTCAACAAATCTCCTGTAATAACCGGCCAAACCTAAGAAACTTGTGATATTTGTTGGAGAGGTGGGTCTGGGCCAATGATGTACTGCCTCAATTTTTCTGAGAATCCATTTGGATCTCTTCGTTGGATACCACATGACCAAGGAAAATGACTGATTTTAACCAGATTTCACATTTGATGAACTTAGCAAATAGTTGGCGATCCTTGAGAGTTTGTATAACAACTCTCAGATGAGTCACTTGCTCTTCCTCTAAGAATAAACAAGGATACCATCAATAAAGACCATGAAGAACAAGTCCACATACTGTTTGAACACCCTGTTCATTAAGTCCATGAAAGCTGCAGGAGCATTTGTTAGTCCAAAAGACATAACTACAAATTCATAGTGACCATACTGAATCCTGAAGGCTGTCTTCGAGATGCCACTCTCTCTGACTCTAAGCTGATGATAGGAGGATTTGAGGTCTATCTTACAAAAGCAACTAGCACCCTAAAGTTGGTCAAACAAGTCATCAATCCTGGGAATGGGATACTTATTCTTGATTGTGACTTTGTTCAACTGACGATATTTAATGCACATCCTGAGAGAACTGTCTTTCTTGCGCACGAACAACACTAGAGCACCCCATGGAGAAATACTGGGTCTGATGAAGCCTTTGTCTAGAAGGTCTTCCAACCGTTCTTTCAATTCTTTTAGCTCAGCTGGAGCCATTCTGTAAGGAGGAACCAAAATGGGCTGGGTATATGGAAGGAGATCTATTTTGAAGTCGATTTCCCTTTCGAAAGGAATTCTAGAAACATCTTCTGGAAACACTTCTGCAAACTCATTTACTATTGGGACTGACTCAAGAGTTGGGGGTTCAGAGTTTGAATCCTTTACCCAAATGAGATGATAGATATACCCTTTCGAGATCATCTTCCTGGTCTTAAGGTAAGAGATACATCGACCTTTAGACACTGAGCTACTACCCTTCCACTCTAAGACTGGCTTATTTGGAAACTGAAACCGAACGATTCTAATTCTACAATCGACTGAGGCATAACAGGAATGTAACCTATCCATGCCTAGAATGATATCAAAATCTACCAGTTCTAACTCTACAAGGTTTGCTAAGGTGAATTTCTAAGAAACTGTGACAAGGCAATTTCTGTTTACCCATCTAGCTATAACTGGATCACTAATTGGAGTAGAGACTTAAAAGGGTTCTGATAGAGTTTTTGGAATGACACTGAAATTTTCGGCTATATAGGGAGTTACAAAAAACAGTGTAGCCCTTGGATCTAACAATGCATAAACATCTAAATGAAAGACTCGTAACGTACTAGTGACCACATCAGGAGAATCTTCCTGGTGCTGGTGAGCCTAGAGAGCATACAACTTGTTCTGGCGCTGACCATTTGTATTAGATGAGGTACCTTACTGAGTGGGATGACCTGCTGGCGCTGCTGAAGTAGTAGACTGAGCTATGTTACCTCCATGCCCCTGCCTGCCAGAAGAGCAATCTTTCAACCTATGACCAGATTGAACGCATCCAAAACACCACTCTCTTCCAGCAAGACACTCACCCGGATGGTTCTAACCACACTTTAGGCAAGTTGGAAAAGTCCGATTACCTAAAGCACTCCCCTGTGACTTAGAGCCTGATGCCCTATTGATCTGATCCTGTCGAAACCTGGGGGACAGAGTGCTAGATGTTGAAGGTGCTGGGGATGTATACCTCTGCTGAAACTGTGAGTGGTTTCCACCGCCCGACCTTTTCTAAGAGTATTCATAATTCCTTATTCTAGTCTTCTTGTTGTCCTTAGCCATTTCCCTAAGCTTATCTCCCTCAACTTGTTTAGCATGATTCATTAGCATGGAGATATTTTGTACTCGATCTTTACTAAATCGGATACTCCAAACAAGAACTTGCTCATTTGTGCCCTCGAATCAACAACCATATGTGGAGAATACCTGGAGAGCTGAGTGAACTTCAGTCCGTGTTCTTGGACTAAAAGTGAGCCCTGCTTCAAGTTCATAAACTCATGAGCCTTAGCCTCCCTCAACTCTCTCGAGAAGAACCTGTCGAAAAAAGCTCCAGTGAAACAATCCCATATCACAGGAGCTGCATTCTCACCCCTGTTTTCCTTCCACTACGTGAACCAAATGTGAGCTACATCCTTGAGTTGATAGGATGTTAACTCAACACTCTCAGTACCAGTCATTTACATTACTCCAAGAATCTTCTTAAACTCATCAATGAAGTTTTGTAGGTCCTCACCAACCTGTGACCCTATAAACTCATGCAGATTCATTCGAACAAAGTCTCAAACCCTAGCTGCAGCTGATCCACCATTCGTGTTTTTAGGAACTAGGCCTGGTGATTGTTTTAATTGGCTACACTCTAAGCGAAGAGCTGGATTGCATTCCAAAATTTTGCATTTGTAACCTCATGGTTTGGGACTGGATGAATTGTGTTAGCATTGCGTGCATTAGCTCTATGAGAAGGCATGATCTGAAAGCATAACAACAGATTAAAAAAAAAGAAGTTGAATCATACCTCATGCACGATAAGAATAGCAAAAAAAGTGGTTTTTCTTAAAACACTTTGTAGCCTCCCCAACATATATGTGGCACGCTTCACACCTATTAAAGAGACTCTACTTAGTGAGACCTTCAAACACCCTAGGACTCTTAAACCTAATGCTCTGATACCAAGTTTTGTCATGCCCCGAGGCTACCCCCTAGACGTAACTATTGTGCCGTGAAATCTTGGCACATTCGATGATTAAAACTAACGATTAATACTAGAACCAAGTGTATTTAAATAAGGTTTGATATGTTTGTTGAATGTCTAGACAGGTTTACACTTACTCGGGAAAAGTTGAAAATGAGGCGCAAAATGAATATACTGAAGGGTACACCACATATCCCATCACGGGCCGTGGTTGTCAAAATGAGCCGTCCTGATGCCCATGAAATAGAAGCAGTGAACCTGGAATTTGTGTTGCTAATGACGAAATACTAAATGAAGACCACGGAGCCCTAGACGGGCCGTGGTCCTCGTGATGGATCGTAATGGAGGTTGTGAAGGAGTTCCAGGAGACAGGCATTGAGGAGTTGAATTTGACATGGCTAAGTAAGGACCACGGGACCCAGACGGACCGTGGTCCCCACAACGATTCGTGATAGGGGTCGTGCAGATTTCCAAGTGAAGAGGGCATGTAGAGTTACATTTTGGTGGACCAAGTAAAGACCATGGAAGTCTTCACAGGCTGTAGTCATCATAATGATCCGTTATACCACCCGTGGTGGATTTCCAGTGGATAGGTTTTGAAGAGATGTGTTTTGAGAATGCCTAGTAAGGAACACGGAGGGCTTCATGGACTGTGAAGTCTTTGATGGGTCGTCGTACTGTCAGTGATAAGTCCCAAAAATTCAATCCTACTTCGAGTAGGACTCATTTTAGACTGACTATTTGAATTAATTAGGTTGTAATTTTGAATTATCTCGTCATATCTGGAACGAGCGACTACTTTCTAAATATTTTCTACTTTGGTTATTGATTAACATTGCATCGAGATTTGAAGTTTGATTTTGGTTTTCTGAATATTAAGTGTTCTTTGAATTTGCAAACCTTCGTAAGTGATTTCTCTTAATGCATTCATTACAAATCTTTGCTTATTCAGTTGAAAACATGAGTGGCTAAACACCACAACTAGGGTTGGAGAACTATGACTGAAATCTAAGTTTAGATTCATAAAACGAATAGAAAGTGATTCATATTTGCATAACTTAGGTTAACATTCGTTATTCATTTGTTCTAATGAGTGCACGTTTTAGATCTTTCCTGTATCTATCAATTGTTCGAGAGAAATTGATAGTTAGGAAAAAGTTGGGTTAAACTATTAAATTGGAGAGAAAGTTCGAGTTCGAGAGAAAAGAACTTTGACTCTAAACTATGCGATGGTAAAATCGAATCACACTCTAATACTGAGAGGAATTGAGTGAAAAATTATCTAATAAGACTGAGAAGTGTTAGATACACCTAACTCGCATGTAATTTGCAAAGAATGAATTACCTGAAACTCGCTCATGAATCAACACCAGATGTAATGTCATAGGAAACACAACCCTAGTTTCATTCATTTATCAATACCACCTTAAAATCAAGATTCTGTTAAATTTTCTAATCTAATTATCTCAACAAGATTGGTTACTTGGATCTTACAACTAAACCCAATATACATTTCACAATTACCTTCTTTAGGAAATAATAACAACATTTGAATAAACACGACAGTGAAACGATTTATGTAAAGAAATTCTCTGTGGGATCGACCTCAACTCACATTGTGTTCTATAAATTGACTTCCATTATTTATACTTCTTAATTGAAGTGTAAGTTTGGACGTATCAAATTTTGGCGCCGCTGTGCATGCCCAATACCAGAAGTAAGGGAGCTCTATTGATTCATTACGATCTAGAACTTCAAAAAACTATCCGCAAGATGGTGAATACACATAAAGTTGAGGCTCAGAGGCAATGATTGGGATTTGAAGCTGAGACCGCTGCAAGAGGTGCTCAACAATATGTTGTGAACAACCCGCCCAGGGTGTTGGAGGAACACGAAGGAGTGGAAGAGATAGCTCCTCCCCACCGACAACTACTAGCTCCAAGGGGTCGAGCATAACAACCGGCTCACAGAGTGTTCGAAGAGAATGACTTAGACTAGGATGGAGCTGGAGCCATCAAAGCTATAGTGCTGCCTGCATTACCTCCAGGTGTGAAATTCACAATCACTAGCACGATGATTCAATTGATAAACTTGAAGAGAATGTTTAGAGGGATAGCTAGTGATGATTCTCATCAACATGTAATGAACTTCGTAGTGATCTGCAAATCATAGGAAATTCCTGTGGTAAGTCAAACTGCTATGAGACTGAGGTTATTCCCGTTGTCTCTTACTGTAGAGGCGATAAACTGGTTGAATGAAATGGCAGATGACCCTTTCACGACTTGGAATGAGTTAAAGGAAGCCATCCTAGAACAATTCTATCTTGAGTCACAAGAACTGCAGATGAAGGATGAGATAAGCACACACAAGCAACAACTTGAGGAAGCAATGCATGATACTTGGTGGACATTCAACCAAAAGCTGAATAAATGCCTGAACCATGGTCTTACAAAAACACATTCTATAGATCATTAAATTATGTTACTAAGCATGTTGTTGATGCAGTGTGTGGAGGTTTCTTCATGAAAAATCCATTTCCAGAGATAATGCAAATCATGGATGAAGTCTCCAAGAACAATAGAGCATGGCAAACCAGAGATGCTGAAGTTGGAGATCTGGGGTTCACATTCGAGCTTTCAGCTTAACGAAAGAAGCGAGAAAAAGAAAGGGATCAGGACATGGCCCATATGAGGACTCAAATGGATCTACTCATGAAGCATATCATAGCCGGTCCTGAAAAGGTAAATGTTGCAAGATCCTCAAACAGGTATGAAGATCAGGATATTGACTTAGATGAGGAGGCCAAATACTTGGGAAATCAAAGAGGTTTAAAAAATTATAACTCAGGAAACCAAGGATATAATTCTCAAAATACAGGCCGAAACTATTCTAGAGAAGGTCAGTATGACAGGCCAACAAATAGAGAACAAGGCAACTAGCAAAATAGAGATGGTTACAGGAATGACCGCAGTGGTATTTATGTGCCCCCAGGTAATAGAGATCGTACAAGTGGTAGTGCCAGCGGGTCCAAACTAGAAGATATGTTGGCAAAGGTGTTGCAAAAGATTGAATCAACTGATGCAGTTGTGAAAGAAATGAAGGGTGACTTCTCTTGTATGAGTCAGCTGGTGGATTCTCACACCACTTCCATCAAGCAGATAGAGAAACAATTGGGACACCTATCAGCATCACTGAACCAGAGGAAGAATGGTGCACAACCAAGTGACACTATTTAGAATCACAAGAAAGATGGATACTACATGGTTATCAATACCAGAAGTGGTAAAATTCTAAATGAGGCAATATCTGCAGGTACTGAGCAAGAATAGGGCATGGGCAAAAATGAAGAAGAAGAGGTTGAAGCTAACCATGTAGATGATATAGAAGAGGCTTAACCAACAGTAAAACAATCAGGGGTGAAAGAAAAAGAACCTTTACAGGAGATACCAAGACCACCTCTATCGTTCCCTCACAGACTCAAGAAGAAATCTTAGGATGGTAAGTTTGCAAAGTTCATAACTATGATGAAACAGCTATCAGTGAACATCCCATTAGTGGAAGCTCTGGAGCAGATGCCAGGATATGCTAAATTCATGAAGGACTTAGTCATAAAGAAAAGAGCTGTAAGTTTTGAATTAACTGACAAGATTCATCACTGTAGTGTTATTGCTACAATATCTCTGGTGCAGAAAAAAAAAGATCCAGGTGCATTCACTATACCTTGCACCATAGGATCACTTGAGTTTGCAAAGGCCCTGTGTGATTTAGGGGCAAGTATAAATCTGATGCCGCTAGTTATTTACAAGCAATTGGGATTGGGGATTCCAAACCCCATTGTGATGAGGTTGATGATGGCAGATAGGTCAGTGAAGTGGCATGTGGGTATCTTATTTGATGTGCTTGTAAAAGTGGACAGTTTCATTTTTCTGGCAGACTTCGTAATTCTGGATTGCGAAGTGGTGAGGTTCCCATAATTTTGGGGAGGCCATTTCTAGCTATAGGTCGAGCTTTGGTTGATATTGAGAGTGGAGAGATAAAATTCAGCCTCAACAATGAGGAGGTGAAGTTTAAGATATGCAGGTCTATGAAGCAACAATAAGACATGAATGTGGTGTATGCAATAGAGGTATTTGACGAAGATGAGTCAATAGTTGCTATTAGGGAGAGGTTTGATGGTGAAACATTGGCAGTTGTGCTAATGAACTTTGAAGAAGACTTACGGAATGACTGTGGAGACTCTGAATGCTCTGCAAGGCATGGGATCACATTTTTATGCTCTGAAGAAACTAGACATAGATCTGAAAAATATGCCAAATCCTCCAGCAAAGCCATCCATTGAGGAGACTCATGTACTTGAACTGAAACAACTACCTAGTCACCTAAGGTATATCTTTTTGGGTGCTAACAATACTTTGCCAGTCATTTTGGCTGCAGATTTGAATGATGAACAAGTGCCAGCGTGATCAGAGTTTTGATAAGGTACAAAAGGGTAATTGGGTGGACCATTGCTTACATCATTGGGATACCTTTGGGTATCTGCACTCATAAGATCTAACTTGGGGAGGACTGCACCCCGAGCATAGAGCACCATAAGAGGTTAAATCCACCAATGCAAGAGGTGGTAAAAAAGGAGATCATAAAGTGGTTGGATGCAGGGGTGGTGTACTCTATTTCTGACAGTCATTGGGTTAGTCTAGTGTAATGTGTGCCCAAGAAGGGTGGTATGATAGTGGTGGCCAATGTAAAGAACGAGTTGATTCCCCAAAGACCAGTCACTGGTTGGCGAGTTTGCATGGATTACAGGAAGCTTAACATGTGGAACTTGAAGGATCACTTCCCAATGTCGTTCATGGATCAGATGCTAGACAGGCTGACTGGAAAAGGGTGGTACTGTTTCTTAGATGGATACTCTGGGTATAACCAAATATCAATTAGTCCAGAAGATCAGGAGAAGACCACATTTACATGTCCTTATGACACCTTTGCATTCTAAGGCATGCCATTTGGATTATGTAATGCATCATCAACTTTTAACAGGTGTATGATGTTCATCTTCTCGGACATGGTAGAGGACAATTTGGAAGTGTTCATGGATGATTTCTCTGTGGTAGGTGACACATTTGATGATTGTTTGTTGAATCTTAGCAGCTCTTTACAGAGATGTGAGGAGGCTAATTTAGTGTTTAAATGGGGGAAATGCCATTTCATGGTAAAAGAAGGTGTAGTCCTCTATCAGAAGGTGTCGCAGAAGGAACTGGAGGTAGACAAAGCAAATTAAGGTGATTGAAAAGTTTCCTCCACCTATTTGTGTGAAAGGTATTCTAATATTTTTAGGGAATGAAGGATTTTATAGGTGATTCATCAAGGATTTCTCAAAAATTGCGCATCCATTGTGCAAGCTTTTGGAGAAATAGGTGAAATTTTCCTTTGATGATGAATTCCTAAAAGCCTTTGAGTGCCTGAAAGAGAAGCTGATCTCTGCTCCAGTGATCATTGGCCTAAATTGGAAAGATCCATTTGAGGTGATGTGTGATGCCAGTGGTACTGCCTTGGGACTTATGTTGGGGGCAGAAGCGCAACAAGATCTTCCACCTGATCTACTATGCCAGCAAATTGCTAAACATAGCACAACGCAACTACACTGTTACTGAACATGAACTACTGGCTGTGGTATATGTTTTTGAGAAATTTAGGGCATACTTGTTAGGCACTATAGTGATAGTCCACACAGTTCATGCAGCACTGCGATATCTCATGGCAAAGAAAGATGCAAAGCTGAGATTTATCAGATGGGTGTTGCTGCTTCAAGAATTTGACTTTGAAGTCAAAGACTGAAGGGGTTGTGAAAATCAGGTGGCTGATCACCTGTCTAGACTGGAGGCAAGAAAGAAGGAGGAATTTGAGTTAGACATAAATGACTCATTCATAGATGAGCAGGTATTAGCCGCCACTCTTGATCTCATTCCTTGGTTTGCTGACTTTGCTAACTTTCTTGTCAACGATTTGATGCCTGAAGGGCTAACATTCCAGCAAAGGAAGAAATTCCTACATGTTTTTGGGAAATATTTTTGGGATGAACCATATCTGTACAGGGTGTGTACTGATATCTTCATCAGGCGATGTATCCCTGAGGCTGAGATGCTGCATATCTTAGAAGTTTGTCACTCCTCTCTACTAGGTGGTCATCATAAAGGTGCCCGGACATCCCACAAGGTACTTTAGAGTGGGTACTACTGGCCTACAATCCATCAGGACTCAATTGATCTAGTCAAGAGGTGTGATGTGTGCCAGAGGCAAGGAGTTATCTCTTGTCGGCATGAATTGCCAATGACATCCATTTTGGAGGTGGAACTGTTTGATGTGTAGGGAGTTGACTTCATGGGACCATTTGTGAGCTCCTACGGGCAAAAATACATACTGGTGGCAGGGACTATGTGGCCAAATGGGTTGATGCAGTGTCTCTGCCTGAAAATGATGGTAAAAACATCATTGGTTTTATGAAGAAGAACCTATTCTCAAAGTTTGGTACACCTAGAGAAATTATCAGTGATGGAGGCTCCAATTTCCGCAATAAAGTGTTTAGTACACTTTAGGCTAAATATAGGGTTAAACAACACAAGGTGGCAACACCATATCATCCACAGACAAGTGGCCAAGTTGAGGTATCGAATAGGGAGATCAAGGTGATTTTGGCAAAGACAGTGAATGCCAACAAGACAAATTGGGCAAGAAAGTTGGATGATGATCTATGGGCATATCAGACATCTTTCAAGACACCTATTGGTATGTCTCCATATCATTTGGTGTTTGGAAAGGCATGTCATTTGTCTGTCGAGCTGGAGCACAAGGCACTAAAGAAGTTGAACCTAAGTTGGAGTGAAACAGCAAACCTGAGACTGGATCAGATTAATGAAATGTATGAATTTCTTCTGAGGGCTTATGAGATGTTGACTCTGTAAAAGGAAAGGATGAAGCGGTATCATGACAAGCATAGTGAGAAAAGGACCTTCAGTCCTGGTGACTTGGTGATGATTTTAGACTCTAGACTTTGTTCGTTTCCTGGGAAACTAAGATCTAAATGGTCTGGGCCATTCAAGGTCACTCAAGTATTTCAGTCAGGTTCTATTGAGCTTGAAAATGACAAGGGCGAGAGGTTCAAAGTCAATGGTCAGCGAATCAAAGCATACCTGGGAGTCCTAGAGGAAGTGAAAATAGTGGAGGAATGCAAACTTGATAAAGTCTGAGTAATCAAGTAACCTTCGTTGCACCGCGACATTAATTTGTGTGCTGCTTAGGAGACAACCCATGATTGTAAATGTAATAGGTAGTTTATATTTTAGTATATTTTCATTGTTTTTATAGTGTCACTGTGTGTTGGTATATGCAGGAAAATGTTGGAGAAAAGAGCTAAAAAGATGGGAGTTGAAAGACTCCACGGGCTTCACCACAGACCGTAGTGCTCTTCACAAGTAACTACATGGTCCGTCTCAATCTTCAGCAACCTTAGGGGAACTAGTGGAAATTACAACCTATTCACGGAAGGGTTTACGGTTCGTCAGGCTTTGTACGAACCATTTAGCCTCACGTGAACCTCAGTTTAATTTCCTCACCCAAGTAATGTTCACAGACATTTTAATAGACCATGGTTCCCATCACGAGCACCATCATGGTCTATCACAATAATCCACCAGTGCTCAATTGACCTGACCCGACCCGCACAAAGTAAAGTTGTTTTAAACGTTTTATATATCTCCTAAAGAACCAAAAGTTGGGTTTTCTCTCTTCTCTCCCATTTGTAACTATCTATAGCACTATTAAATGGTTACTCATCTACCATAACCCCTAAATCAATCACAAATTTGAAACCCTAATGCTCTATTGTCAAGAAATCGAAGTGAAGTTGATCTTTTATCTTTTGGGTGAAAATTTTGACCTAATTCAAAGTAAGTTCCTCTCAATACTTGTTATAAGTTTGATCTTATCGATAAAGAAGTTAGAACTACTATTATTTGGTCAACATTTAACATTATTATGTGATGGATTATCATTGATGGTACTTAATTGTTGTGGGTTTGTTGAAATTGGGTCGAATTGGTAGTTTTCATGTATGGGTATGATTTATTTGTGTGGGAATAGTGTGTATAATGATCTAAGTGTGAATTTGAGTTCAAGTTGCATAAGCCAAGTATGCCCATGTGAGTTTTGCTGGTAAACTATGGTGAAGTTGAGAAAATATAAGTGTTTGTATGTGGGTATGTGGGTATGTGCGTATTAGGCAAATATTGCTCTTATGGGAATAATGTTGGGTGAGAGTCAATAGATTAGTAGTATACATGTGTTAAAATATCTCGTAAAAGTGTGATTGTGTGCTAAAATGGTTGAAATCTGACATAGTGTGCATTTGGGAGAAAAGGTCACTGTAGAAGTTGCTAAGTGTAATTCCACGATGGGCATCACAGACCGTGGAAGGAACCACGGACCGTGGAGCCACTCGTGGTTCATACTTAGTAAATGAAAGGAGTTACTGGCTAAGTTCACGAGGGCTCCCACATACCGTGGTTCACTTCACAGACCATGAAGTCCTCCGTGAACCATAACCAGTGCAGTCCCCTACTGAACCAAAGCACTGTTTATTGTTCACGATGGCTTCCACGGACTGTAGTATACACCACAGCCCGTGTTAGCCTCTGTATAAAAAACACCAAAAAAATATATTTTATTTTCTTTAAAGTTAAGTCTGTTTTTCATTTTTTATTACGTCGCCCTTCCCAATGATAGATTGGGTGACGACATTCTTAAGGCAAGGCGACACGTTATACTTACACAGGGGAAGTCTAAGTATCCGTTAGTGCGTCATTTTATGTGATAAGTTTATTAAATATTTTCTGTTGTTTGACTTATCAGGTACTTGGGGCCTCGAAGAAAGATCGTTGCTCCACATCCCTCACCACCTCCTTCTCCAATGCAAAGTGATAATGTATCGGAGTCTAGTAGCTCAGAGGTACAAATCAATACTACAATCGAGGAGTACTCTCCTCGAGCTACTAGATCACGAACGACGAGATCCATTCTTCAAGACACTCATTCCCAGTCTAAAGAGGAAGGTAGTGGATCCGAGAGTGGTAAGGAATCTGGTAGTGGTTCCGGAAGAGGTGAAGCATCTGGTAGCAGTTCTGGAAGCAATGAGGAGTATGCAGGAGGCTTTCAGGATAATATAATTGTACCTCCACCGGAGGTAGGAGAGGAACTTGAAACAGGAGCACATGAAGAGGCATGTGACGAACAGGTGGATGATGATGACAACACCTAGGCCGAAATGATCCAATATGTTTACCTACATGAACCTAACCATGTGGTAAGACCGCAGCTCATTAATTGCTACCGTTCTATGTGGACTGTGGACAGGTCGGAGGACTTTTTCAAGAATGGGATTATGTCCAAGTCGGGCAAATTTAGTAGTCGGCCAGTCATACCAGAGACTAGAGTAGTGGTATCAAATATCCAAGCATTTCCAGATATCCACAGAACTTTCCAAGGGCATCACGTCGGATGGATGAACAACTCTCATGGGGAGTTCTCTCTCCACATCACTCGTGAATTTTATTCCTCCTATGCAACAACTCTGATGAATTTTGCTGCATATACTGAAACTACAAAGAGGGACCAGAAGGAGTTTGCCAGTACATGGGGACCATTGAATTCTATAGTGGTGAGGGGCACATTTGTTAACATATCGGAGGCCACAATCAATAGGATGTTACATGGTCCAACTTACACACCACCAACCTTAGTCGGCCTTTTCGAAGGTAAGGAACATACAATCATGAGTGAGCCTGAGATGGAGGACCCGACTTCGAGAGATCGGATCATGCGTTGGATTGCAGGGATAATTACTTCAGAGGTTAAGAATGCCGCTGGGGTTACGGGGCCACAGGTACATATTACTAAGTTCTCACTGTCATTTCGGGCCAAGGTTTGGTGGGTGCTGGCTATGCACAGTTGCGGCCTATAGCTAATGATAACACTTTTCACTATTACTTGCATCATTGGCAGCTTGCCACATGGCTATTTACTTGGTAAATGTGGGCCGGATCATCGCAACAGAAATGCAGGATATAGCACTAAATGAGAGAGCCAGTCTTCTATTTCCCTGTCTGATAGGGAAATTGTCTGCAAGCAAACATCCCTCCGAATAAGCTAGTAGACAGATGGGTTGAGGCTTACAAGCTCACTACAGCATCCAAAATCAAAGATGTCTCCAACCATCACATTGGTGCGAAAGTTGAAGCAGTGGAACCACTGGCAGTCGTACCCCATGTACTAGTCAATATTCCACACGCTGATAGAGGTCTGGAACAGGGTGAATCATTACAGCCATCTGCAGAAGCACCACCACCACCAACTTCAGCCTCACAGGCTACATGTACTTGCATCACTATCCCTACCTCACTATTTGAGAGATTGGTTGTAGATCAGCGGTAGATCCGGGCAATAGTCGACCAAATTGTGATTAGACTACCTCAGGTAGTTCAGTGAGATATGTTATCTACAGATAAGTGGCTAAAGGATGAGATGCAGACATAATTGACACTACTCAAAGATAGAATGGATGGCCTTGAGGTCTATATGCAGAATCAGTTACAGGCTGCCGGTTCAGTGAATGCGAAGGTGTTAAAGATACAGTTGGCGGAAATGAGAGCTGAGATTACTAAACTGGCTGAGAAGCCAGTCACTGTGCCTCCCTAGTTGTCCCGGAATCTAAAATGAGTCTTTTCACTGAGTACCCTCCCACTCAGGGCCTTGATGAATTCTGGGGCGAACTACCCAAAAGAAAAATCTGGCAAGAGATATCACAGTGCCGGGGAGTTTGATGAGGAGCAGCCGCAAGACCTCTCTAAGGAAGAAAGGAAACAAAACAAGAAGGCACACAAGGATTTGATGAGTTTGAGATTTTGACTCATTTAGGGATTTGTTTTGATAGTTTAAGTGTCCTCAAATGCCTAATTTATGCTCTAAACTGATAAGGAAGTGTTGATTAGAAGTTCTGAAGGCTAAGGACCAAAACAAGGATACTACAGGGAAAAAAAGAGCAAACAAGCAGAAGAAGTGAAAAAAATTGATCGTGGTAATGTCCAAGACCACTCGGTGAACCGCCGAGTGGCTCTTTAGCTTGCCCAAAGTTCCAGCGTGCTAGACCTGGTGAAGAACCGACTTGGCGATAAAAATGGGCAGTCGGCTGATCGCCAAAAGACTCTGTGATGTCAACCTCGATTGCCTAAAGGCACTAAATCCTGAACACAAATTGCCAATGCAAATCGGCAATGGATTGGAGCAAAGGGTGGATCGCCGACTGGTTCGGTGAGACGCGACTTACTTCGCCCAATGGTCTTTCAGGCCAAAAATTGGGCAACTATAAATTGAAATTTTAAATGAAATTTCTATAGGCTAAGTTCGAGATTTTGAGTTTTTCTCTGAGTTTTTTAGTTTCCATTGTAGACTTTGAAGCTTTTGAAACTTAAACTAAAGGATTTGCAAGTGGGTTTTGGAATTTACTCAATTTAGACCATTGTAAAGACTTGGAAGCTTTTACCCAGCTCATGGCTAATATAGTTGGTAACTGTTTCTCTCTTTTACATTGTGTAGCTAAAACCACAAATCTTGGGGTGTGATTATGTGATTATTAGCTTAATTAGCTATGGGTATTATTTTTTAATGATTTAAATGTTGTTTTAATGTGGGTTTGATTGATAACTGAGTAGTAATTCATGAATTGTAGTTGCAAATACAATTTTAGCTTAGTGTTTTGGGCTTGCTCGAGAGAGAGGTTCTAAAGCCAAGGTTATCAATTGATTATTGTAGCGTGTGGGTCGTTATGGGTTCAGCTCGAGAGAGTGAATCTTGACTCATCCCTACCTATCTAGCTTGAGAGAGTAGGTAATTTAAGGTTTTGGGTTGTTTTGTAGTGTCAAGCTTGTCGAGGTTCTAGAGAACTCGCCTGAACCGTAATAGTTGTTTGAGAGATAACTATTGCACTTATAGTCTATCCTACCCACAATGATTCAACAAACTATTATTAAATTTCAATTACCCATATAGCGTAATTAGCTTATAATCCATCACATCCCTAGAATTCCTCTTAATCTTGTTGAAACCCCTACTTTCGTATTTGTTGTAGTTGTTCATTGACAAAATCAAATCCCCCATCTAACATTTGTTGTCACCCCTTGCAACTTAACTAGATGTTTTCGATAATTTCTATTCCTTAACCAATTAGATTACATTCATAACTTTGTAACTAAATTCGAACTTGTACCGCTCCCTGTGGGTTCGACCCCAACCTTTCATTGGGTTTTATACTAGAATCTGATCGCCCATACCTAGTATTGGTTAAGGTGTGGTTGAGCGTTTATCAAGAATCGAGGAGGAAGGCTCGAGAAGAAGCCGCACGTGGGCAACAACAACGATATACTTTGTTGGTTGGAGACTCCAACAGTGCCATACCAGCTCCTACTTCCACCGATCCAGCTAACCTAGTGCAGGTTTCTAACAGTGCACCCATTGATAAGGGTGCCGACACTTCTCCGACTACCGACGCGTAGTGCGCCATTGGTATGACAAAAATGTGATGGGTAGTAGTTTTAGGATGACGAAAGAGCAGATCGAGAAGGATCAAGAGAGAGACCAAAACATGGCCAAAATGATGATCCAGTTGGATATCTTGGCGAAAAATGTGATGGGTAGTGGTTTGAAGAGTGTAAATGTTGTTGGTATTGGTGAAGGAAACCCCGATGAAGCACAATTTGAGGCGATCTATAATGAGGAAGTGAACTTCCTTGCGAATCAAGGAGGAGGGTTTCGTTCAAACTATCCAAGGTTGGATGGAAATTCGGGTTGGAATAGTGATGATGGATGAGAGATCGTGATAGGGAATAGCATGATCGTAATGCCACTTGGAAGAAAAGGGATGGTGAAAAGGAAAGATATGTCCCATCTCATGAACGCCAAAAGCCTAAAGAGCAAAGAGTTGACCCGGAGAACTTCTGTACAGAAGACATGCTTGCACGCATTCTCAATAAGGTAGAAAGGTCAGACAAAGTGCTGAAAGAGATGAAGGAGGATGTCTCAACTCTCAAATAGACGGTGACTTCTCACTGAGTCTCTATTAAACAGCTGGAGACACAAATGGGTCAAATCTCGACTAACTTAAATCTAAGGCCAAAATGAGGGTTGCCTAGTGACACAACGGCCAACCCCAAAAATGAAGTTTGAATTGGTATTTTCGCCATGCCACGACATTAAATAAGGCGTTTCTTGGGAGGCAACCCAAGTTTTTGATGTTTTAAAATTTTACTTTTGAATAATGGGTGTTGAATTTGCAGGTTGAAAAGTGAAAAGTGTTGGAAAATGGGCAATGTGCGAGCTAAAAGTCCAATCGGTGGCACGCCGAACAGGTTGGCATGCACGATTTTGACCACCATTTGAACCACCCAGATTTATGGGGAATTCTGTAAAATTGGGCGAACCAAAAGCTCAGTCAGTGACTTGTTGAACAGGTCGGAGAGCCCGACTTTGTCTGTCGTTTGAACACCCAAATTACTGGGAGTTCTGTAAAAATCGGCAAGCCAAAATATCACTTGGTGCATCACCGAGTGGGTCAGCGAGCACAACTTACTTCGTCGACTGGCGAGCGAACTGAAAGGTTTTTAAAAGGCCAAACAGTTTTAAATTCAAAAATCCTTCATTTTCACCTTTTCAACTCCCATACTTTCACCCTAATTTTATATTGTTCATATTTTTGCATTTTCACTCTCATTTCATTTGGAATCTTTGCTCAGGATGGATTTTGGAATTACTTTGCTTCCTAGCACTTCAAATCCTGTTTAGGCATAAATGTTGGTTTTCCGAACCCCGAACTTGATTGTTTGTTGAAATCAAATGCAAATTGATGTTTTGTTGTTGATATATGTGGGTAACATCGTATTGATCATCGTATTGTAGTTTGTTTGCCTAATCTTAAATGAAATCATAATTAATCGGCATTTAATCATATTGTCCCATGTTGTTGCTTGTTGAAAATGAGATTAATGTGTTGGATTATGTTATAAATTTCATGGGTCTAGCGGGGTGAAGTCTAAGTAACCCCACATTGTGCCAATTGTCGTATTTTGCCCGATGACGGAACGGTTGACATCATTCTTAAGGCCAAAAGATGTCAATTGGCTAATTTTGGCCAAATCGAGGGAAGCCTGAGTACCCCGAGGGCTTGGGTAGTATGGTTCTTGCTTTAATTTCATAGTGTAAGTGTTTGATTTTGGGGGCTGTGAGCTTGATTTTGAAGTACGAGGTGAAAACTGGCACGTTGGGCCATTTGGCGAGCTGGGTCGAGCTCGCCAAAAGGTTCAACAGCTCGCCAAACGACCCTTGGATCGTCCTTAATTTTTCTAAATTTTGAGTTTTTGTTCTGTAACTTTCTGCAATATGCCTGAGCTCGCCGAGATCACTCGGCAACTCACCGAAAGTGCTTCTCAATCACCCTTCTGCGCCCCTATTTCTTTAATTACACTGTAACTTTGGCGAGGTACTTTTAACTCACCGATTGGTGTTGGTGATCCGCCGAAAGGCCTAGACATCACCGGCTGTTGTGTCGTAATTTTCCTATCTTTAGAAAAATCACTTTTTGAAATGTTCTAAGTATAAAACATTTTAAGAAAGATACTTAGAAAGAGTCACCACTTAATTTTTTAAAGAAATTAAGAAAACTTATAATTTTCAAAGATTTAAATAGAAAAAATCATTTGAAAATACCAAAGAAGGTTCGGGGTTCAATTTACACTTCGAGAAGGGTTTAAGCATTCGAAGTGTCCGCTAACATGCGGTTGACCTGCGACTTGATTAAAATATATTTAATTATTTTTAGGAAAATAACGATTTAACATAAAAAATAATAACTTACAATAATTGATTAACTTTAAGAAAATGATTAAATAAATGACGCACTTCTATTTCATTTTATTTTTAGAGAAAAGGGACCTAAAATGAAACATTTGACTCGAAATACAAGTGATTGAAATATTAATAAAACTAGATTGATTAGAATTTATTTAATTCATTTTAAAATAACTTAAACCAATTTAATATATTAAAGCATGAAAATCATTTCGAATTAATTGTAAAATAAAAGTTTTAACTAACATTTTTTGAGAAAATGACTAAGTAAGTATTTAATAATAATTTACATTGTTAGATTAACTTTGAGAAAATAGTTAAACAAAGAGCAAATTTTATTTTTTAAGAAAATGGGACCCTATTTAAAATATTTGAATTAGAGACAAGTAACTTAGAATTTTAACGAAACAAAATGAGCTGGTTTTTATTTGAGTCATTTTTGGTTTATGAATAAAAAAAAAACTATTTTAAACTAATAAAAGAAAAAAGAAAGTTTTGACTAAAGATTATAACTGACAATACAAAAATTGATAAAATGAGATTTGTTAAAAACAAAACAACCCAGAGAAATAGCTCGTCTTTCGGGGGATCCAACTAAGTTGATTTACGATTATAAAGTTAGAGTTAAACAACAAACAATAAATAATCACAATTAAATAATTAGCGAGTAAGGGAGAAATTTGAATTTGGGCCCCCTTTTGGGCCAATTTCGCTGCTGTTTTTGGGAATTTTACTCAATCCCGTTTTTGTATACACTTGATGTATATCAGTGTATATCGGCATGTATATCAGCCCTTTTCATGTATATCTTGCTTCCAAACACATGTATTTCGCATCAGCCCTGTATTCCTGCGTTTTTGACCTGTATATTGATGTATACTGAATGTATACAGTGTATAATGGATGTATATAGTCCATCTTAGGACTTTTGGAGGCTTGTCTCTGGGTTTCCAGCCCTGTGCTTCCGTTTTATGTGCCCGGCTGACTCGAATGATGAGAAAAAAAAATTATTAAGCCTTTATGGCTCAACTCGAGAATGCTAGGAGGAGAAGTCCACCATGGACTCGGAAGGGGTTTACATGCACACAAAGAGGAGGAGAAGAATTAGAAAAAAAAAAAAAGGGTAAAACTTCCATCAAATATATGATCAAGTAATTAACTCTAGACGAAGGTAGACACATAAATTTTTTAAGAGATGAGAGCCTAATTAATAACATTATATTTCTAGACAAAAGGATGGTGATATTGTATTAAAAAATGAGAGCTAATTGTGGAAACTAATTAAGAATGGGACAAGCCATTAGAGAAAGTTTCCTAACTAAACAAAATATACATAATATCTACTAAAGAGATGAAACAAGATCAATAGTGAACTAAACAAATTGATTACTAATCACAACTACATAAGGCAAGGAGGATGTGTATGTAGATAAAGCCTATTTAATGATAATGAAAGACTACTTATACAATACAAGTAACTCAAAAGAGAGCTGAAATGGAAGAATTCAACTAAATCAGTGAATAAGTTCTATGTGGCAGTGACCACATTATGCAAACTAGTAAACTAAGGACAAGTTTACAAGTGCATTTGAACAACAAATATTGCTATAAGCCAACACTAAAAGGGCAACTCTAGTGATATCTATCTTTATACGTTAGTATCTAAGCAACTCACAGACATACAAATTTAAAGCTTCATTCGAGTAATGTGAGACAACCGTACTCATACACATTAGGTTCAAGTAGCACCCACCGACAAGAAACGAAGGATATCAATTCGGAAAGTAAATAGTTTAAAAGAGATAATTGAAAGGAACCATGATTATTCATATCATAAACAATAAACATCAACAAACTGGCAACATGTGAAAAGTAAAGCATATTTATTTATTGATTTTTTATTACTTCTTTTTAGCAAAAATATAAGGACTACATTAGATACTAATAAACAAACAAACAAATTTAGAGCACTTACTCATACTCTCAAACATGATTAATGCTACACAAAACTGAAGCTGGACAACTTTAAATGCTAGAAATCATCTACCGTTGCACAATAATGAAACTATCAACAAGCTTGAAATGAAATACTTAACAGAGAAAGCCAAGGAGGTCAATCTCACACTTTGACTATTGAGCTCGTTAATCACATCGTACAAATAGTCAATACTTATCATGAAGATAAACTTTATTTGACATAATAAATAGAATGTAGATGACAATACACTCGCATGGTCAGGAAACAATGTTTTTCATGGAAAGGATGAGAGGTTTTAGCATCGAGGTTGTGGATCATGGAAACAAGCAAATTATAATGACACCATGCCTTGAGACTAGAAGAAACAAAACAATAACAAGACATGGACAGCACTCAAGTATGTAAAAGCAGAGATTTTATTTAGTTATAACATGAGGTTGAGCTAATATAAATGAGAATCTATCATAATGAATAAAACGATAGAGAGGATAACCAATCAAACTTATACATATAGCATATTCAAAGTCGAAACCAATCGAACAATACATCATTTTGATACCCCGTTGAACCAGCGAATCTAACAACTAGCATCTTACTACCAAAGAAACTTTATCAAAACTCGAGTCATGTGCCGAGACATTCATAAGAACGACAGTAAAGAAACCAACAAGACGAGGAGCCAGACACACTTAATAGTAGGACCTGTAGTAAAAGCTTGGACATACAACACACCATACCGAAATAAAATGTAAGAAGAGGCAGAATTACCTTCTTTGGAGCAGCGTTCCGGGACAGATGGGAGCTTGGTTTTGAATTTTCCAACACACGGATTCAAAGCTCGAACAACACACCAAGAGAATCCAAATGAAACCCGAATAATAAACTTTCCTAAACTCTTAAACTAGAGTCTTCCAAGAACTTTTCAAAATGTAAAATTGACTATTCCCAGACCTTGATAACCTATATTTCGTGAGTAAATTCTGGCCGACTCTATAGCTCTTCTCAAATTTTCTCCTAACCCCCCCTTCCGATGAAGGCAGTGGGGGTTTATATATAAGGGAATTTGGGGTCGATTTAGAGGGGAAATCGGGTTGAAAAGATGGATCCGAATCCAATTTGAAAAATCAAAATCTCGAAGAGATCAGAAATAAATTTTCCATTGTACCAATTTTCAACGGAAAAGAGGGGAGAGGGGAAGTAGAGGACACGATTTGCTGCGGGATTTCCGGTCTGAGCGACTGTCGATGTTGACGTTTACTAGCCTTCTGGGTTTCGTCTGGAAGAAGAAAACGAGCATGGGCAGTGGGGTCGGGGAGTTGTTAGAATCGCTGATTTGCAGCGAGGAAGACGAATTTAGGCGGTGGGATACTGTGTATATACGTATGGGATGATGTATTGTATTGTGGATGTTTGGAAAAGTCACTGTAATGTTCATCTGCTGGGTCTCTTTGTTGATGACAAAGAGTTGGGCCGGGTCGGAGCTAAGGGTGTGGGCTGGAGAATTACTTGGGAATGGACTGGGAATTGGCCCAAAGAGTGGGGTTGCTGGAAGTAATTAATTGAAGAAAAGGGGCTTTGGGACTGCTGAAGAGAGGATAAGGATTGGGCCTGCTGAAGTTGGGCCTGCTGGCCCAAAATTGGCTCTTCAATAGTTGGAAATACATGGACTAGGAATAAAAGCTCAAATAAACTTCAATTGTGACCAAATCGAATTTAATCAATGAGTTTGGTCGAAATTTAAACAAGATGTATTTACAAATTAATTAACGAGCTTTTTAATCTTAATAAAGATAAAATAATTAACTTAATTATAAACTAACTACCTCAAAATATGAGCTATTAATTAATTAAACTAAGTAACCAAATATTTAAATAAAACTAAAATCTTTTTTGGGAAATTTTTTGAATATTCGTAGAATATACCCATTAGACACATAATTGTATAAAATATCATATTTATTATTTTAACATTTATGAAAATGACAAAACTACTTGAAATGAAAAGAAAGAAAAATAAATAAATAAATAAATTGAATTTTATAAAGTAAATTATTTCAAATCATTTAGAATTTAAGAAGCTCGATGATTAATTTATATTGTGGAGTTCCAAAATTGGGTGTCAACACCGGCCAACTTAGAATTTTGGCAATTTTTTCCCTGTAACTTTTGGCGAGCCCGACTTGGCTCTCCAAAGTGGTTCGGCGACTCACGGATTGGTTTGGCGAGTCTTCCTGCAACAGTTTTTCAGAAATTTTTCTAACATTTTTCTTGTGGTTTTGCAGGCATGGCTAGACCCAAGGTAGTAGGTAGAGACATACAACCCCGAAAGTGGGCACGTAGAATCACCATTAATGAGGATGCAGTTGTGTCCCGAGCAAATGCGACAAAACTACCTCTAAAGGGAGGTAAAGGCAAGGGCAAGGCATTTGTGGCTGCGACACATGAGGAGGCTAGCTCAGACAGTGAGGGGGTCTACGAGACACATCACACTTCCTCCAGCAGTGAGGGGGACTCTCATGATTCTCAGGCTTCTATCTCCTAGCCTAAGGATGACCAGTTATTAAAGGCCCGGAGAACGGAGCTACACTCCAAAGCAATGAATGATCCGTCTAGGATCCCGGTGCCTCCGACACCTACCCCTTCAGCTTCAGCTCCAGCACAGACAGTAGTGCAGGCACCACCATTGCAGGGTCCTCCTCCTCGGTCACTCAACTGACAAAAGGTCGAGGGTTTGAAGACCATTCTAGAAGAAAAAAGATTGTCTACCAACGGTGTGGTGGACAAATTTCCAAAAGTGTGGAACATTATCAAGTTCCACAATTTCGAGATTTTTACAAAACCCTAGGGCCCCTACATTTCTTATTGGGTTCGGGAATTCTATTTAGCTTATGGTGAGCTAGTGCCTAAGGGGAAGAAGAAGGCAAGTGCCTTCAAACTAGGCAAGAAATTTAAATGTCGTTGCTCAGATATTAATGTCGTCCTGGGGTGCTCATCGGACATCATACACACATACATCAACTTGGTCCAGAAGAAGACCTTGGAGGACCTTAAGGGGTGGCTGGCACCCCTTATCTCCAATGTCATCCCAAAGTGGGTAGAGGTCGGTGCCCCGATAGAGAAGAAGGATCTGAATGGTGCTGCCAGGGTTCGAGTTCATCAACAACACTATTATGTCGTCCCAGAACGAGTCCATCCTAAGACACCCGAAGGCATCCTGTCCAGGGTCCATCATTGCTCGCCAGGAGCAGTATTTGGGTTATTGATTAAGCAGGAGATAGCCATGAGGGCCAAGCAGAGACAAACCTCGCTCTCATTCCCAGAGTTGATCATTGAGTTGTGCAGATGGGCCCGTGTTCCTAGAGATGAGAAGACAGATGTGGAGGTGACACCCACCTCTTCTACTGACATCCAACGTATTGAGGTTGAGTATTTATGGGACAAGGCTGACAAGAGGAGGGCAACACTGGTAGATACTTCCCTGGAGGTTGACGTTGACATGTTGCCGATAGAGGCAAGTATGCCCCCTCAAGCTAGTAGGCCTTCAGGTAATTCTGGACCTTCTACTTCTGAGACCTCGAGTACACCTACTGCACCCCTTCCCCTTAGATCTTCTCTTGTTGTTACTTCTGTCTCCTGACCCCCTATCACCCAGGCTATGTTTTATAAGATGGGGTATTTGGCCCAATATGTTGATGTGTGTGCCTCCCGGGTAGAGGTCGTTATGCGTGGGATGATAGAGCAGGTTATTGCTGCTGCCTTGGCCCCACTTAGGGCCGAGATGAGGGATCAAAAATTGGCACTAGATGCCCTTACTGTTAGAGTCGCAGCTTGTGAGCAGAGTCGAGGGCTACATATGAGGTGACGGCCTTAAAGGCTGATATTACTAGGTTGAGGAGAAATATAGACGAGCTAAAGTCCACTGAACTGTTGATGCTATTTGGTTCGATCGAGATTCCTGATTTCCCTAGCACAGATATTCCAACTTGTTCTGAGGTGCCTCTGACTACTACCAGAGATGAGACTAGAGATGATGATACTACTGCTAAGTCCGAGGTTGAGACAGATGAGGAACAGCTTGGTATTCGTGAAGAGACCGTATATGATAACTTGGCAGACTTAGAGGGAGCCATGGTGCATATAACTATGCAGGCCACTCCAGTGGAGCCAAGGATGCTGACATACCGAACACTGATGCCCAAATAGAGGGAGCTATGGATATGCAGACGTCACCTCAGGCCTAGCCTGGCAAGATGATTTTTTACCTCCTTCTCTGCTACTTTTTAGATTGTGTCTGTTTTTAGTTGCATTTGAGGACAACTGTGTATTTTGTTGGTGGGGTGAGGTATTTCCATACCTATCTCTTGTGTGTTGTTTTGTGAATATTGGTTTGATTTTTATTGTGTTTTTGTGAATATTGGAGCTTATTGGTTTATATATATCTTGGTTGTTGGATTGGGATTGTTGATAAATTGTGGCCCATTGTTTTAATTTTAAAATGGTGTTGAAATGGTTTTGAGCCAAGTTGAAAAAAATTTACACCTCTTCTATGTGTGATTGTGGTTGTTCTTGTGCAAATTTCAGTATCGATTGTGGTCAATACCGATAACTTGAATAGTGCTCTTAATTGAACTAAATGAATGTGCGGCTACGATGAGGCAAACTAAGTTACATAGGAAATATGTGAATTTTTAGCATCTCGTTGTGACTAGACGATTGTCCATTAAGTCTTTTGTGATGAACATTGCACGCTAGCTAGAAAGTGTGAACTCGTGTTTGATAATTGTATCAATGCCTTGTGTGGTGAGGTTTTCTTGAACATTGTGCTTGATGACACCTAGAATTTTCCCCGTTGGTCTGATTGATTGAGTGAAGCAAGCAATTGAAATGATCTTAGACGAAAGTTTTGAAGAGTGAACCAATTTGACTATATACCTCTTTGTGGCCAACCTTGTGAGAAGTGTGAACCTTGCTTGGCACCTTTTGAGCCTATCCTTTTCTTTGGAAGAAACTTGAACAACTTTGACCTCTTTATCCCATCACCCATAACCTTCATGAAGTATTGGTTAGTTTAAATAGCCAACTTAGGTCAAAAGCCTAAGTTTGGGGTGTGGTGAAAAAGAAGGAAAGTCAAGAAGTGTGAAAAGTTCCCCTTTGATGGATTGTTTTGAAAAAGATGAAAACCCTTCATGTAAAAAAAAAAAGACAAAAAGAAGAAAGAAAAGAAAAGGACTGAAAAAGCGAAAAAGTTGTGAAATAAAGTGTGTGAAAATAGTGAAAGAAATAAGGTATCCGGTGATCCATGTTTAGTTGAATAATAGGGTGGATGATGAACATGTTTGAATGTGAAAAAGAAGGAGAAAAAGTGGTTTTCATTCCATACTTCATGAAGGTAGAAGCCACTAAGCCTAAATGACCATACCTTTACACTCATCCCCATTACAAGCCTTAAAAAGACCTTTATGATCTTGAGTGAGCTAAAACGAATGTTGATTGGAAAATAAGGGTAAGCCTATGGGTGGAGTCATGCATGTGTTCATCTTTTTTATTGTGAGAGTTGTATGTGATTTCGGGATCTTACATTTTAGAGAAATTATGTGTGAATATGGAATCATCTTTGTTGTGAGGGCATTTGAGTACCTTTGTTGAGCTTGAACTTGCATTTGAAGCAAGCATTGTGAGCTCGAGTACACACAATAATGGTGAGTCACAATTTGAATCTTTGAGTGCACATTTGAGCATTATATGTGTAGTTTTAACTTATTGTGTGCATTCATGTAGAGTCTTAAGCAGCACTGTTTGTAGACATCCTTGTTGAACCAATTGATCTTGAGTTTTACTTGAGGACAAGCAAAAGTTTAAGTTGGGGGTGTTGATGAGTCTGAGATTTTGACTTATTTAGGGCTTTATTTTGATAGTTTAAGTGTCCTCAAATGCCTAATTTATGCTCTAAACTGATGAGAAAGTGTTGATTTGCAATTATGAAGGCTAACGAGCAAGGCAAGGGCACTGCTGGGCAAAAAGGAACAAACAAGCTGAAGAAGTGAAGAAAAGCGATTCTGGTGATCGCCAAGACCACTCGGCGAACCGTCGAATGGCTCTTTAGCTCGCCCAAAGTTCCAGTGTGTTAGCCCTGGTGAAGAACCGACTTGGCGATAGGAATGGGCAATCAGCGGATCACCGAACGACTCCACAATGGAAACCTCGATCGCCTAAAGTCATTGAATCTTGAAGAAAAATTGCCAATGCAAATCGGCGATGGATTGGAGAAAAGGATGGATCACCAGCTGGTTCGGCGAGCCGCGACTTACTTCGCCCAATGGTTTTTCAGTCTAAAAATTGGGCAATTAGAAATTAAAATTTTAAATGAAATTTCCAGAGGCGGGAAGAGTTCTGATTCCCTACATTTGAGATTTTGATTTTTTCTCTGAGTTTTTGAGTTTCCATTGTAGACTTTGAAGCTTTTGAAGCTTAAACTTAAGGGTTTGCAAGCGGGTTTTGGAATTTACTAAATTTAAACCATTGTAAAGACTTGGAAGCATTTACCCAGCTCATGGCTAATATAGTTGGTAACTGTTTCTCTCTTTTTATGATGTGTAGCTAAAACCCCAAACCTTGGGATGTGCTCACGTGATTATTTTCTTAATTATCTTATGGGTATTGTTTTTTAATGAGTTAAATGTTATTTTAATGTGGGTTTGATTGATAGCTGAGTAGTAATTCATGAATTGTAGTTGCAAATATAATTTTAGCTTAGTGTTTTGGGCTTGCTCGAGAGAGAGGTTCTAAATACAAGGTTATCGATTGATGATTGTAGTGTGTGGGTCGTTATGGGTTCAGATCGAGAGAATGAATCTTGACTCATCCCTACCTATCTAGCTTGACAGAGTAGGTAATATAGAGTTTTGGGCTATTTTGTAGTGTCAAGGTTGTCGAGGTTCGAGAGAACTCACCTGAACCGTAATAATAGTTGTTCGAGAGAAAACTATTGCACTTATAGTCTACCTTAGCCACAATGATTCAGCAAATTATTATTAAATTTCAATTACCCATATAGCGTAATTAGCTTATAATCGATCACATCCTAAGAATTCCTCTTAATATTGTTGAAACCCCTATTTTCGTATTTGTTGTAGTTGTTAATTGACAAATCAAATCCCCCATCTGACATTTGTTGTCACCTCTTGCAATTTAACTAGATGTTTTCGATAATTTCTGTTCCTATAACCAATTAGATTACATTCAAAACTTTGTAACTGAATTCAAACTTGTACCGCTCCCTGTGGGTTTGACCCCAACCTTTCGTTGGGTTTTATACTAGATTACGATCTCCCACACCTAGTATTGGATAAGGTGTGGTTGAGCATTTATCAGGAGTCGAGGAGGAAGGCTCGAGAAGAAGCACCACGTGAGTAACATCAACGAGATGCTTTGTTGGCTGGAGCCTCCAACAGTGCCATACCAGCTCCTACTTCCACAGGTCCAGCTAACCCAGTGCAGGTTTCTGACAGTGCACCCGTTGATAAGACTGCTCTGACTACCAGCGCCTAGTGAGCCGTAGGTATGACCCCTTCTCACAATCCTATATTGTTTTTCTTTATTTACTTTGGGGACAAAGTTTTGTTGTTTGGGGAGGGGGTGGTGAGTAACCTGCTTGCATGAAGGTTGTCTCTGTGTTGTGTTGTTTTGTGAAATTTTTGTGTGTTAAGATGTGCAGCAGTCGAGATTGGGTTTGTTTTTCTATGCAAGACCAACAAATGTGTCCTTAACCTGAACGTTTGACTGTTAGGCTCTTTAGATGACATCTTACAAACTTATGGGTTGAACATTTCTTGTCTGAAACATAAATTGGTGAACTAAGAAACCGGAAAATGAAGTCGTGCAGAAACTAGAACTTGCCCGAGTAGTCTTGCTAAAATTTGAGAATAACTGGATAGGAAAGGATCAATAGGATATTTTTGCTAATCCCACTAAAAGCCAAAAATTAACCATCAAATAAAAAGCATGACCCTTGAACCCAATTTGAGCCTTGAAACTAATTTTGTTCTTACCTGCTTGATATCATATCCTTGGCTCTCCGAAGATACGATGCCACAACTCAGGCCAAAAGTCTAAGTTGAGGGTGATTACAACACGAGCAGAAAGGAAAAGTATAAAAAGAAGGTTCACTCAGTCAGCTTGAATGCACCAAGTTTAAAGGACTCGCTTGAACAAGAGAATTGTACAATAAAAATAAAAAAAATAAAGAAAAAGAAAATAATGGTTGCTGGGTTATACTGAAATGAAAAAGGAGGGAATACCTCAGAAAAAGTTGTGTGCAAATGAAACTTTGGAGAGCCAAGGTATTAGTCACTCACAAAACCAAAATTTCATTCCCTACCCTGAGCCTATGTTACAAGCTGATAAAGTCCTACAGTGATCCTATTCCGGTTGTTTGAAAGATAGAGCGTAGAAAGCAAGGGCAAGCCTATAGTCTTTTGTTCTTAGTGTTAGAAGTTCTTTGAGAGCATGATCCTAGAATTTAGTCCTAATTATCATGTGTGAGGGACTTCTTTGATGTCAGGACATTGTGACTACATTTGATAGTAAAATTGTGTTAGCTGACAGTACACGGGCATAAGCATGGTCGACTGTGAGTAATTGGATGTCATACATTGATCTTTGCATGTTAGATATATGGTTTCGGATATAAGTTTTGGTTAAGATAGTTGTTGCATAAGTATTAAGAGGTGTTGTGTGTTTGAGAGTCAAATGTGTTGTTTTTATCATCACTTGAGGATAAGTAGTTCTAAGTTGAGGGTGTTGATAAGCCGTGAAATCTTGGCACATTCGATGCTCAAAACTAAGGATTAATTCTAGAACCAAATGTATTTAAATAAGATTTGATGTGTTTGTTGAATGTCTAGATGGGTTTACACTTGCGCGGGAAAAGTTTAAAAAGAGGCGCAAAATGAATATACTGAAGGGTACACCACGGAGCCCATCACGGGCCATGGTTGTCAAGACGAGCCGTACTAAAGCCTGTGAAGTGGAAGCAGTGAACCTGGAATTTGTGTTGCTAATGACCAAATTCTAAGTGAAGACCACGGAGCCCTAGACCGGCCGTGGTCCTCATGATGGATCATAATAGAGGTCGTGAAGGAGTTTCGACAGGCATCGAGGAGTTGAATTTGGCATAGCTAAGTAAGGACCACGGGATCCCAGACGGGCCGTGGTCCCCACAACAGTTCGTGATATGGGTCGTGTAGATTTTCCATTGAAAAGGGCTTGGAAAGTTACATTTTGGTGGACTAAGTAAAGACCACGGAAGGCTTTACAAGCCGTGGTCATCATAACGGTCTGTGATGCTACCCAAGGTGGATTCTAGTGGACAAGTTTTCAAGAGATATGCTTTAAGAATGCCAAGTAAGGAACACAAAGGGCTTCACAGACCGTGAAGCCTTTGATGGGTCATCGTACTGTCCGTGATAAGTCCCAAAAGTTCAATCCTACTTCGAGTAGGACTCTTTTAGACTAACTATTTGAATTAATTAGGTTGTAATTTTGAATTATCTCGTCATATCTAGAACGAGCGACTACTTTCTAAATATTTTCTACTTTGGTTTTTATCAATTAACATTGCATCTAGATTTGAAGTTTGATTTTGGTTTTCTGAATATTAAGTGTTCTTTGAATTTGCAAACCTTTGTAAGAGATTTCTCTTAATGAATTCATTAAAAATATTTGCTTATTCAGTTGAAAGCATGAGTGGCTAAACACCACAACTAGGGTTGTGGGAACTATGACTCAAATCTGAGTTTAGATTCGTAAAACAAATAGAATGGGATTCATATTCTCGTAACTTAGCTTAACATTTATTATTCATTTGTTCTAATGAGTGCACACTTTAGAACTTGCATGTATCAAACAATTGTTCGAGAGAAATTTGATAGTTAGGAAAAAGTTGGGTTAAATTGTTGAATTGGAGAGAAAGTTCGAGATCGAGAGAAAAGATCTTTGACTCTAAACTATGCAAGGTTAAAATCGAATCACACTCTAGTACTAAGAGGAATTGAGTGGAAAGTTATCTAATAAGACTGAGAAGTGTTAGATACACCTAACTCGCCTTTAATTGGAAAAGAATGAATTACCTGAAACTCGTTCATGAATTAACACAAGATGTAACGTCATAGTAAACACAACCCTAGTTTCATTTATTTATCAATACAACCTTAAAATCAAGGCTCTGTTAATTGTTCTAATTTGATTATCTCAACAACATTGGTTACTTGGATCTTACGACTAAACCCAATTTACATTTCACAATTACCTTGTTTAGGAAATAATAACAACATTTGAATAAACGCGGCAGTGAAATTATTTCTGTAAAGAAATTCTCTGTGGGATTGACCTCAACTCACGTTGAGTTCTATAAATTGACTTCGACTGTTTATACTTCTTAATTGAAGTGTAAGTTTGGATGTATGGGACCTAGGATCACGAGTGACCCTGAGTTAACCCTGAGTCTGGCATATCATAAGCATACTAAAAATAACAAAGAAAAGTATAAACTATGCAGAAGCTAAATCAATAAATATCTTGTGTGAGGACAAAACCCAAATAGTCTGAATGTAATTATGAAACCATAAGAGTTTAGTGATAACTGAAACAACCACTTAACAACTCAAGCTGGATTTACTACTATGTCTGAAAAACCTCTAACTGAATTGTGTTGTTAGGACATGCCCCCAGCTAACACTAGTAAGACTGAAACTAAAAATAATGACTAAAATGAAAGCATATATATTGTCCTCGCAATATGAGGACTCACCACTGAAGCTGCTGAATGCGGCTCGAGAATCAATTTATGTGTGATCTGGTTATTGAGTACCTGAACCTACATGATGAAACGATGTAGCACAACGTATGACATTTTGGCTCATTTAGTTCTATTTTTATCACATCTAAGTGACTAAACAATTGTATTGATGGTAGGATCATTAATTTAATAGCATAGCATCGTCTGGAGGTGGATTAAAAGGAAAAACTCTAGTTTAGAGGGTTGGAGCACGCGTGATCGACTTCAAGATAGGCTACGACGTACTATCCTTAGACCTTGTTTATTGATTTTTCTAGCATTCTAATTAGCTTAGTCTGGGGTGGGTATCTAGAATGACTCCTTCCTTGTTGGTATTTATTTTGCCTTGGTTTAGTTATTTTGGGTAATTCTTGAGATTTTTATGACTTGTTGATATCTCATTTGTTCTCATGAGTTAAACTCAGGATAGAGTGGCTTTAGTGTTGTTATTATGGAGCCTTACCCTAGGTTTGGCTAGATTTCGTTTAGATTTTGGTTTTCAGAGCCTTGGGGTGTGTTTTGAAATTAGATTTGGATTAGATGCGACCCTTAATACTAAGTGGTGATCTTCATGTAGCCCTATTAGTATCTATGATTGATTGTTGTGGTGTGTAAATACCTATACTTGTTCAGGTGCCTATATCCTTTTAGCATTATAGCTGACTTGAGGTAAGATACCGAAAGGGGCTAGCTAGTGTTGTAGCTATTTTGATTTATGATTCTTGGATAGGCTAGGGTTCTATCTACTTGATCTGATGTAAGATTTCGGGAGCTGCCAAGTATTTATGTGGCCAATTTGATATGAGATTCTAGGGTAGGACCATTTAGCATTATAGCTGACCCGAGGTAAGTCCCGAGAAGGGCTAGCCAGTGTTTTAGCCATTTTGATATAAGATTCTAGGGACTAATGAGTCTTATAAGGCTTTCCAATGTAAGATTTTTGGAAGAACTTGTCATTTCGATGTAAGATTCCAAGAAGGACTATTTGTTCTGATGTAAGATTATGGAGTATGTTAAGTTCCGATAAGGATTTCTCATGTAAGATTTCGGGGTGTGCTAGGTTTTGATAAGACTTTCCAATGTAAGACTCTAAAAAGGACTAGTGATTTAGATGCAAGATTTCAGGGTGTTCTAGGTTACAATAAGACTTTTCGATGTAAGAATTTAATAAGGACTAGTTATTCCGATATAAGATTTCGAGAGATATCAGGTTTCGGATGTTGGTTTTATTTCAGAGTTGTGCCTTGTAGTGTAGCCTTTGAGTGTACCCATCGGGATTATGGGAGTTTGGCCAGGTTAACTTTGCTAGGGTAAGAGCCACTAACACCCGTCCACTCAATTCTCGGAACACCCAGCATAGCTAAGGTCATAGTCTTAGCATAACAATCAAGAATAACATGTTGCGGAGAAAGCCAATCAATACCCAAGGTAATATCAAAGTCTACAACACCAAGAATGATAAATTCTACCCAAGTATCATACCCTACCAAAATAACAAGATAAGATCATACACTCGATCCACCACTAAGAAATCACCCACTGGTGTAGAAACATGAACATGCAAAAGTATGCAATCAGACATCATATCAAACCTAGTATAAAAATAGGTAGACACAAATGAGAAATTAGACTCTGGATAAAAATATATAGACATAGGTCGATGGCAAATTGGGACGATACCTGTGATCACAACATCAGAAGTCTCGGTCTCAGGCCTCCTTGGAAAAGCATAATAGTGGCCGAAATAGTACTCTAATTAAAACCCTTACCTCCTCCCTACGAAATTGGCACCCCTACCAGAAGTTGTGCTGCCTTTACCGGACTTACCTCTGCCTAGACCCCTAGACGGAGGCGCTGAATCCCTAGATGGAGTATCTGAATAAGAGAGTTAGGGTTCTGAGTGAGTCATCAAATGACTTGGATCCCCACAAGTATAACAAGACCTCGACACAGATAAGTATTATTGCAAACCAGATGGACTACCATGGCCACCTCGGCTAGAACCATAATATCCTCAGGTTGACTGCACACTCTCAGCTACTGACATAGATGCATGAACCGACTCACGCTGCATGAAATAGCTACTACCTCTCTGCCTCCAAATAAGGCACCCAAAAATGATGAGATGATTGGGTCCTCTTGGTCTCCACAAACTCCTCCAAGACCATAAACTTTGCCTCATCGGCAATCTTCACAATATACTAGAAGGATGCCCCCTCTCTGGTTGCTCTAAATACACACAATCTAACAGAGAAATTAAACCCTCTCACAAATCTGCAGACTCTCTCTGCCTCATCCGGAACAATAGGCATAGCATGCCTAGAAAGCTCACAGAAACGAGCCTCATACTCAGTCATAGACAAACGACCCTGAGTCAAGCTCTAAAACCTCAATCGACTCTCCTCTCTCACGTTCCAAAGGATGAAGTGGTGCTGGAAAGCACTAGAGATCATGTCCCACTCTGTCAGGGGGAGATCCAACTGGTCTAGACCTCACAAAAGTCTTCCACCACTCTCTAGCGCATCCACAAAGTTGAAGTGCAATAAAACGAACACCACGAGCATCCACCATACCCACTGCCTCAAGCATCTCATCGCACAAAGTCAAGAACTCATGAGTATCCTCGCTCTTTCAACCTTAAAACTAGGGTAGTTTGGTCTTTTGAAACTTCTCATAACATTATTGATTAACCGTTGTCAAAATAACCTCAAGAGCAATTTGTGTACCAATAGCTGGTGCAGGAACCACTGGTGGCTGACCCACCTGACAAGAATAACCGGAGCCTGAGCCTGATGTTGCTGACCTGGGATGTGCTCCCCTACCCTTGTCTAAAAACCTTGTGGTGTACCTGTCACACCATTCTGAGAGAAGTTCTCTAACACAACCAACTTCCTCAACAAAGTATCCTAGAACAACATAGTTGTAAACTCAGGAGGAACCTATCCCTCAACAACCTAAACCTATGGCTCAGGAGAAACCTCTGTAACTCTGCCTCTACCTAGTGCCTCTCCATGAGCACAACCTCTAACTGGTGCTACTCAACGAGCACGACTTCTATCTCGAGCCCTGTCTCTACCCTAGCTGGGGTCTCAATAACATTCTCGGGGATTGCCTCCCCTCTACCAGTAGAAATAGAAGCTCTGGTCCTCGACATCTACTAAAACAACGCATGGTAACTCAGCAATATCGAAGGTAACCACACATGATAAGAAAGAGTGAACAAATGAAGTTTCCTTACAATCTTTATAGCCTCTCAAAGATAAGTACAGAAGTCTTCGTACCAATCCTCAAAACTCTATTTAGACTTGGATTTTACACATGTAAGACCTATGAACCTGGGGCTCTAATACCATTTGTCATGACCCAAAAATAAATGCGATGTCACTTGTCTATTTCCACCAAGACAAGTCATCCTCAACATAGCATAAACAGAAGAAATGTGGAAAGATAAAGCAATAACAAGATAAAAGAGGAAAACTTACTCATTCTATTAATATCTCAAAATCTAGTTGTCACGTGTATAAGACACTAATACATAAAGTACAGAATTGAAAAATAAGTATAAGTCCCAAGTCTTTGTTTCTCAAATAGAAGAAAACATAAAAAGAAGAGCTAGAAGGCCCGCTAGGATGACAAACTGCTACCTCTCAACAGTTCTCTGACATGTCGCTGAGATGGGAGAGAAAGAGCAATCACACAGTACAGGGCTTGAAACCTTCACAAATATAGAAGTAAGGAATGATTACCAACAACATGGTACCCAATAAGAAATCGAATGAACAAAACAACTAGCTAAAAATCGGGTTTTTCTTTCATCCCAACTAGACCTCCTCAAACTACAATCTGCATAGAAATCAACCCAACCAGACCTTCTCAAACTACAACCTGCATAGAAATCAATCCAACCTAACATTTCTACAACACACGACTCACAAGGCTCAAAAATCACAGTCCAAAAGGCACAATTCAATAATCAACACGTATCAAGTACGTCATTCTCAATGTCAAGTATACCAACCACAAGTAACAAGTAGGTTAAACATAAGCATAAAAATGCATCAAATCACAAGAATCAAACTCTTGAAAAAACCATTTATCTTCGGCACAATATCACAAATTAGAACTATTTTCCATTGGCTTTATATCAAGTCACTAGCCAAAAACCATTTCCCATCGACTTCATATCATTTCAATAGCCAGAACTATTTCCAATCGACTTTATATCATTTCACCAGACGGAACCATTCCCCATTGTCTTTATATCACAAGCCGAAACTTTTTCTTATCGGATTTATATCACTAGCTGCAACCATTTCCCATCGACTATATATGACTAGCCGAAACCATTTCCCATCAGCTTTATATCACATGTCTCACCATGGTGAATAAAAATCAATGCACATATGCAAGTTCACACCATAAGGGGGAGACAACAATTCGAGCAATTCAAGTCAACAATCATGCTATTAAAATATTTCATCAATCAGTCAATAAGGGTCACAACAAGGAAATTCACAAGCATTATGATCAACACATTTCCTTTTCATTTCAACCCCTTTTTATTCATTAAGATTTATAAAGTGGAACAATTAACTCTTCACCTCATCCCTATTACTCCCGACACACACACTATAAAGGGAATACACGACTTCTAGTAGAATACAAGGTTTAGGAGATCAATTGCCTTAATTCAACCAACTAGTCACTCCAAGACTTGAGTGTTCCCCTTCTGATTAATGTTCAAAGCCACACAATCTATATCAATGAAGTATATACAATAAATTTACGAAAACATTAATATCCATATCAATTACTTTGAAAAATGGGTCAATCAACAAAAACTCAATTTCGAAAATGAAGTTTGAATCCAAAATGCTTTACTTGAAATCATTACCTAAGGCATTTGGAACTCATTGGAGAAAACTATTTCAAAAGAGGACTTAGAATTAGTTCACAATCTCCATATAGTTTAGAACTTGAGTTCTTGAAAAACCTTGTCATTTGCAAATCAAAATCCTAAATTTTGATGCTAAAATCCATAAATAATTAAAGGGAAAGGTAGTTTTAAGATCACAAAAGCTTATCCAAATGATTTAGCACAATAAATATCTTCAAAAATCACATCCAAGGTTTTACCAAGCTCAAAAATAGAAAAAGGGGCTAAAACCCCAAAATTTGCTAGTCAAAACCCCTCTCTGATGTCGCAAAAGCGAACCTCACTAAAAACTCCTCCTTCGCTTTCACGAAGTTCACGATCGCGAGCAGGCCCTTCGCGATCCGTGAAGGGCTAGATTTTCATCTCCTTCACTTTCAAGATCAGGGTCTCGCAATCACAACCTTCATGAAAGTGAACCCCTTATAGCAATCACGAGGGTAGCAGATATGGGACCTCAGTAACTAGCCAACACTCAAAGTATCGAAAAGACCCTCGAGATTCATTTGGAACCCCGTACACATAAACCAAACAAGCAAATCAACTATACTCGACGTTCTAGACTCAATGGAACCGTCGAAATATGAATTTGAGGTCTCCTTGACCCGACATCTGTGAAAACTACAAGAAACTAACACAGCACCTACAAGAGCTAAATCAAGCTCAGGACCTCTCAAAAATCAATCAAAATCTCACCTAGGCTTAAAATCATTCTACGAGTCCAATGGAACTCTCAAAATTCTGATCCAAGCCTCCAAACTCTGAATATTAATGAATGTCAATCCAAAGGCTAAATTTTCACAATTTTTCAACTTAGGATCTCAAATCCTCAAAAAGACTCAGAATCTGAAACAGACAACTCTCACGGAGCACATTTCACATTTCAAGACTGATGGAATCAATGGAATTCCATTCCGACACTTGAAACTCCAAAAGGCACCGAAAACTACTTTTTAACAACTTAAGCCTTTCAAACTTAAAACTTACCAAATTTTCATGCTATAACTTGAAATTCAAAACCAATTCTTAAAACTCAATTAAAAACAACTTAGAGTCAATATTGGGAGGGGAAAATGGTAAATTCACAAAACTTTCCAAAAAGAACCAACCGGGTCATTACACTCAATGATACAAGGATTTAAAAATATGTTTTGAATAGGTTAAAGGGTCTAGATTAAATTTGTAAAGTACAGGAATCTAGATTACAAGCCGAAATAAATAGAAGGGTCTGTCGAATCATTCTGCCAAAATATCAGGCATATTTATATCGCCAAGTAATTACTTGGATAACATGTAATTAAGTGTAGTTGAAGAGAAAAAACTATACTCTTCATTTATTAAGTATGGGTTGAGAAATTATGGTAATTACGTGGTGTAATTACAACATCATTTGTTATTTTATTTTTTTTAATTTATTTTATGTTCTTGTAGATTATTTTTTAGTTCTATTCTGTTTTATTTTAATTTAGTTTTGAAATTATTTTTTAAATTTATAAATATGTATTTATTACATTGTTTATCTTTTATATGTTACTAATTATTTTCTAACATTTTTTTCATGTTCTTCCATGTAATTTTCATAGTTTGCTTCTTCCATATTAATTTTTAATTTTAATCATTCCGCTTAGTTGCATTATTATTCGAATTACTTGAAACTATACCTCCAAATCATATAAAAATGAATCTTCTACAAACTTTACTTATAATGAATGATGTCATTAAATTGAGATTATGAAAAAACTTGACTCATACTAAGTATTGTCAAATTAAAAGATTACTTTTTATCATACATTTGAATATTGTTATGAAATTACGGAAGCACATATTGATTTGTTTTATTAAACATGTAGTCCATGTAAAACTTGCAATAATTAATTCAGTTAAAATATTATTTATTGACAAATTATATCAATGATTTATATATATATACACTAGTTTCACGGTACATGTGTTGTGTGTATCGTATATATAGTATATGATGTTGTAAAATATAATTAATATTACTTAATTAAAGATTTTTAGTAAATAATTATAATTGAACGAACATAGGACAAGTGTTTTTAAATTATTAATGTATATTGTCATAGAGTTACTTGTATTTTGAGATAAAAATGACCAGATATCATTAAAACATTTCAAAATACATTAAAAGTTTAAATATGAGGGAAAGTGACATTTCTTTAATAATATTATTTCTTACTTCACTCAATTTTGTAAACAAATCTAACCAAAAAAATAGAATAAAATGTCCATTCTAAAAATGTCATCAATAGCCTTTCCTCTTGAGGTTATGAACATAAATGATGTACATCATTTAAGTACAATTTTTGTGTTAAATATTCATACTTGAAATTTAGTATGTGCATGACACTAACAAGGATTACCATAAGTATTTCAATATTTTATATGTAACATATCTTTTTCAAAATATTATTACTCAATTAATATTTGAGTAAGGCTATCCTAAAGAGGTAATTTTACCAAAAAAGTGTACTTGGTTGTTATCATGAATGATGATTATATATACTTCAGTAGAATAATTTAATTTTAATATATGAAAATCATCACCTATGATGAAAAATATTTCATTTGATTAAGTTTCTACCTTATCTTTGTGGAATTGTAATCTTCTCCTTTTTTCGGCCGCATACATATCATATAGTTGTTGTCAAATGAAAGTATCTAGTATCTTATAGAAGTTGTATCATGATATAAAATATTAAAATTTTTCAATAATAAAATTTAAAGTACTATTTATAGAATCATATTTTGATTTAAGAACATTTTTTGATCAATCACTATTTTCTTTTCTATTTTTATATAGCTAGTAAAGAGTGTATCTTGTGACATAAAGAAAAATTATATGGAACAATACATAATGAAGAAGGAAGATGAAAATATATGTTCATGCTATATTCACTCTAGTGTTCCATTTGATTTAAATCTCCTGCCACCAGGGGCGGATCTACATAGAGGTTAGGGGGTCACCTGACCCCCCTCGTCGAAATATTACACGGTATATATAAGGTCAAATTCTATTTTTATGTGTGTATATATTAAAATGAACCCCCTAAACACATGTAAAGAGGCTAGCTCAGTGGTAAAGGGGGTTCAAGAATTTGCTTGGACGTCATGGGTTAGATTCTGCGCAACAAAACTTTCCTAAAATTTTTCTTGTTTTCTTCATTTGAAAAATCAAATAGCAAGGCTGAGATGGGCTCAACATTTTTGGGCTGGAGCTTTTTTTTTCATTCTCCTTTTCAATATTCATTTTTTCAAATTTCTAAGGCAGATTATTTTCATTTTTGTATTTTATTATTTTTGTCTCCATTGCTCATTTTATTTTTATGTAACTCTCTTTTTATATACTAATTCAAAGGAACTTTTTAAAAAACTGTCAATTATTCTTAAACTTGAAATTGAGATAGAGAAAATAAACTTTAAAGATAAGTTCAACTTAATCGAATGAATAAATTTGAAAGACATGATTATTCATCATATTTCTTTCTCATTTTTTCAATTCTATTCTAGAGAGACGTAAACTATATTGATATGATTTATTCATTTTTTTTACCGATGGAAAACCTTATAAATTGAATAAATGAACAAAATATTGGCGATGCCATTTATTTATCCTTTTAATATGCATTATAATATTAGTAACTCAATCCCCACACATTTTAAATAGTATTAAACAATTTTTAAAGTAACATATGATTGAATGAACACTAATTTAATTTATTTTAAAAACTCAAAATAAAGTAAAATAATAAAAAATTAAAGATAAAAATCATTTTTAAAAAAAGAATCAATGAAGCATAGTAAAAGTAGGAAGAAACGCTAAATGCGGCATGACAAGGCAAGTTATATTTAATGGGTTAAGGATAATTTTTTCTTTCCTGATCTGTTTTGCTCCATTTTCTTATTTACTTCTTATAAGTTGAACTCCCTCCACTAAAATCCTGGCTCTGCCACTGCTTGCCACCAACACTTTACTTTCTCCGTTCATTTTTACATATATATCTATTAAAAAATAATTATTATCATGGTTATGTTATCACATTATAAGTAAAAGTGAAAATCTATTTTTGAAGTAGTGAATTTAACATCAAAACTAATAATTAAATGGACTATGTTGATACCCATTGTTTTAGAAAAATTAGGAAGAAACTCCTTCGTTTGAGGGAAAAGAATAAAAAATAAAAAAACAAAGAAGAAATATCTTACCCAAATCATTTGCCTTTTTTCATATCTGTTTAATATTATTGTCTCTTCCACAACTTTTCGTCACTCTTAACTCCTGAAATGGTAAGAAAAAATACGAGTGTGATTTGATGAATGGTTTGCTACAATTTTTTCACCAGCTCTTTCTAATGAGGTACCTCGAATTTCGTTGAATTTCGATGTTGATCATTTTTTGCAAATAACACATGCAATTTTTTAAGAAGAGGAAGAGTAGAGAACTTAAAGAAATTGTAGTTTAAAAGTGTAAAGGAAACCCCTCTATTTATAGCTATCAAATAGTAGTATGAATAGGCGTTAATTGTGGCTTATCTGAAAAGTCACAACCTTTCGAAAAAGTCACTGCATATCAGAAAAGTCACAACCCTTTGAAAAAGGCACAACTAATCAGAAATGCCACAACCCTTTATAAAAGTTACAACATTTCGAAAAAGTCACAACTCATTGAAAAAGTCACAACCCGCCAAAAAAGTGACAACCCTTTCGGAAAGTCACAACTCATTGAAAAAAGTCACAATCCTTTCATTTGAAAAGGTATCTACTTTCAATATAATAAAATTAATTAAATTACTAAATAAAATAAATTGAGAATTTTTAATTGGGGATATTATAGTAATTCAACATTCAAGTTTGGGAGTTCATACTTTTAAGGTAGTATATATATATATATATATATATATATATATATATTTACACAATATTGTTTAAAAATAAATATAATACCTATCAATTGATAAAATATAGTAATATTTGTTTTTTCAAATATTAACATTTAGTTTTTTTAGAAATATTTTTTATTTTTAACATTCAAAAGATCTAATTATATTTGTGCCACCAAATATTATGTTTGTACATGCCATATGACAAATAAACAAGCCTTAGTAATTAATTATTATACAACATAACTAGTAGGTTTTGTAATTAACATCCTAATAATTACACCAAATTCAATTAATACAAATAGGCTTAAAATGTGTATCTTTTAATTGTTATTCTCAGTGATATTTTCCATCATCGTCTTTCTCATTCCATAAAAAATGATTTCAAGATATTTTTTTTTGTAAAAACTAGTTTATTCTTCTATACTATAATAGAATCCATTGATATCACCATTATATACTCTTTGGCTCTCCATTATTTTCTCTTTTTCAACATATAGCAAAACTGCTAGTAGTTTGTTGTGCACGTGGTTGGCTATAGTGTAAACTTGTCTTTTCTACTTCTATGGAATGATATCAATTCTTTTATCTAATCCTCCACTGATCTTCTTCCTCCACCAGTTATCTCCTTTGGTAGACTTTAGTCTTATTGTAAGATTGAGTACTTTAATACACATCAGAATCTTGAACACAATAATCTTACATAGAGATCGTTAGGGATCATACCTAATGTGGAAGACATTATCACAAAGAAAAGCGAAAGCGTTAGTCATAAATTGGTTTCTACCTCCTTGCCTAGCCTTACGTTACTATAGTCGTCCGTGATGGAATTAATGTAGAGAATATGTGGAAACCCTAATGGGTGGAGGGTAGATCAATTTATAGAGGTTATGACTTAATCTGGTACGTCCATCAAGTAACTGATGTAAGGACGAGATATATTCTTCATTGAATATTATTTATGGTATTACTTGGGTCACAAGTAAACTTGGGCCATAAGTAAACTTGGGCCATAAGTAATAAATTATTCTTACATTCTCCCACTTGGCTCAATGACCATATAACATTGATATTTCATAAAATTAGTTGTGCATACGATAAATCTATTATATAATGTCCATCATACATACCATAATATAACAAACTACTAATGCGAGTTATGGCTGTTGTACATAAATTTTAAGTTACATACTTCCTTCCATATACTACTACATTAACAACTTATCATACTAGGTTCATAAGCTATAAAAATATATAATATTACGATCCAAAATAATGTCTCATAGAGACTTATCTTGTACTATCTCAAAATAATAATGTATACACCATTATGAGAAACAAGAGATTCATTAATATATATCAAAAACACATAATTAAGCTCAGAGTGTACACGCGTCATAAATATATCAATCATAAGTACAACGAAGACCCATTCTTTGAACATGTTCTTTATATGCCTTTGGTTGTAAATCCTTTGTTAACGGATCTGCAATCATAAGATTAGTTCTAATATTCTCAAGTGACACTCTGTTTCTGAACTTCTTCCTTGACAGTAAAGTACTTTAATCTCATATGCTTAACATCTTTGAAGTACTTATTATTCTTGGAGAAGAATATTGTTGCAGTATTATCTCAATAAATTTTCAGCGGCTTGATAATGGTATCGACACCCCAAGTCCTGAAATGAAGTTCTGCAGCCATTATACTGAATTGTGGCTTCATAACATACCACAAATTCAGCTTCCACTATGGATGTAGCAATGACGGATTGTTTAGCACTCTTCCATGATATTGCTCCTTTAGCTAATAGGAACAAGTAACCAAAAATGAACTTTCTAGTGTCAACACATCCATCAAAATCTGAATCTGAGTATCCAGTAACTTCCAAGTGATTGGATCTCCTATACATGAGCATGTAATCCTTTGTTTCTTTCAAGTACTTAAGACTTTATTTCCAGCTTTCCAGTGATCAATTCCAGGGCTACTTTGATATCTTCCTAGCATTCTGACCGAAAAACTAATATCTAGTCTTGTGCAAGTTTGAACATACATTAAACTTCTAACAATAGAAGAGTATGAAATTGATTCCATTTTCTTTCATTCTACATCATTCTTTGGGCATTATATGAGATTAAATTTATCCTCTTTTTGAATGGGAACTATTCCTGCTGAACAATTGTTCATGTTAAATCTGTCTAGAACTCCTTTGATATAACCTTATTAAGACAGTCCCGATAATCCTTGTGATCTATCACGAATATTTCTATTCCTATCACATAATCTTTTATTTCAAAGTTCATTGAGAGAAAGTTTTTCGTCTCACGCAATATGCCTAAATCATTAGCAGCAAGTAAAATGTCGTCAACATACAGGATTAAAAATATAAACTTACTTCCACTGATCTTATGGTATATACATCGATCAACGGTAATCTCCATAAATCCAAAAGATGTTATGGTATCATTAAACTTTATATACCATTGTCTTGAGGCTTGTTTGATTTCATTTATTGACTTCTTTAGCTTACACACCATTTGATATTTTCCTTTAGTTTTGAAACCCTCTAGTTGGTCATACAAACTTCATCCTCGAGGTCTCCATTAAGAAAGACAATTCACATCTATTTGGTGTAACTCTAAATCATAATGAGCTACTGAAGCCAAAACAATTCTTAATGAGTCTTTCTTTGAGACCGGTGAAAAAATCTCTTCATAATCAATGCCTCCTTTTTTAGTATCCTTTGACAACAAGTCTGACTTTATATCGTTCAATATTACCATTTGAATCGTGTTTGGTCTTGAAGACCCATCTACACCTGATTCTTTTAGAACTTTCTGGTATTGAACGAGATCCCAGACTTTGTTGTATTCCATGGATTTTAACTCTTCATTCATGGCATCAATCCATTTATCAGACTCAATGCTTTCTATGACCTGTGAAAATGAAACCGGATCTTTATTAATTCCAATGTCAAAATTTGACTCTTGCAAATAAATCACATAAACATATGAAATGGCCGATTTTCTTAATGGTACTATTTGTGGTTCATTTGCGTCAGATACTTGTGAGTTAGTTCATTCTTGAAATATTTCACCCAAATGTTGTTCAACATTGTTAAAGTGTTCTTCAACAAGAGGAACAACATATGTTATTGGTGCGGAAGAAGGTACATTCAGTGGCAATAAAATATTTACCCTTACCTCATTAATTTCCACACTTTATCGTTCAACACTCCCACTAACTTCACCATTCTCAATGAATTTCGCATTACCGGTTTCTCAATTCTCGAACTATGATTTGGACTGTAAAACCTATACTCTTTAGATTTCTTTTAATAACCAATAAAGTAACCAATTACCATTCGAGAATCTAATTTATTTTCATATGGATTATAAACTCTAGCTTTCGCTGGACAACCCACACATGCAAGTTTCTTAAACTAGGCTTCCTTCCAATACACAGTTTTAAAGGGGTCTTCGAAACTGTACTACTAGGAATCTTGTTCAATAAATATACAGCAGTTTTAAAAACATACATCCACAATGATTTGGGTAATGAGGAATTACTCATTATACTCCTAACCATATCCATAAGTGTTCGATTACACCTTTTTGCAACACCATTTTGTTGAGGTGTTCCTAGCAAAGTATACTATGCACATATGTCATAATCTTTGAGAAATTTTGCAAATGGACTTGAACATTGTCCTGATTCATTATACTTTCCATAGTATTCACCACCTCTATCTGACCTAATGATTTTCACTTTCCTATTTAATTTCCTTTCAACTTCATTAACGTACACTTTGAGAGTGTCCGCTGCTTGAGATTTATTTTTCAACAAATAGATAAATCCATAACGTGAAAAATTATCGATAATGATGATAAATATTTTTCTTCACCTAAAGATGGAACATCAAAGGATCCACAAATATCATTGTGTACAGTTTCAAGAAGCTGAGTGCTCCTTGTGGTACCTTTCTTGGTATGTTTGGTTTGCTTTCCTTTAAGGCAATCCAAACATAAAACAAGATCAACAAAATTCAGATTCAGAAGAATCTCATTCTTTACTAATCTTTTTAATCTTTCTTTGGATACATTATCTAAACGTCTATGCCACAAATTAGAAGGACTTTCATTTAGTGAACTACGTTTACTTCCAACATTTTGATGAATAGTAAGAAGTTCAAAAAAATTATTATCAAATTTCAATCTATATAACCATCAATAAGAACACCAAAATCATAAAAATAATATTCTTATATAAATTAAAATATCCATGTCCAAACATAAAATCAAATTCAGAAACATCAAGTCTTGAAAGAGAAATCAAATTCCTAGAAACTGAAGGAACATAAAGAGTCTGTAATAGATCAAGGTGATGTCCAGTCTCTAAGATCAACCGATAAGTCTTTATGCGTTCAATTTGATCCTTCATGCGATATCTCATGAACAAGAAATTCTTATTTGGATTTGTAGTTTGGATCGTAGTGAATCCCTTCAACATAGTGGATACATGAGTAGTTGCACCAGAATCAAGACACCAAATATTTTAAGAACTTCTACTAAATTTGATTCAAAACATACTAAAGCACTAAATGTACCTTTCTTTTCAAACCAAGCTTTACGACTCTGGCAATCTTTCTGATAGTGTCTTCCTTTGTACAAAAACGATACACATCAACCTTGAGTTCCTTATGAGCATCATGTGGAACTTTAGCAGGTGTGTTCTTGTTTTTAAACTTGTTGGCCTTCACTTTAAGTTATTTATCAGCTTCTTGACCCATGAGGTTAATGGAATGATCTCATTATTTCTTAAGTCTTGACTCTTCTTGAGTAAGCATATTGGACAATTCACTAACATCCCACATATCATTGATAAAATTATAGTTAATTTGGAATGGTCCATACTTAAGAGGCAATGAGTTCAAAATAAATTGAACCAAGAAGGTGTCATCCACTTTCATCCCAAGGTACGAAGTCTTGTTGCAATGTTAGTCATCTCGATGACATGATTTTGCATACTACGCGACCCATCAAACTTTATGGTTGTGAGTTCACCCACTAGTGTACCAGCGAGAGACTTATCAGCCATACGAAAATATTTTTCCACAAACTTCAGGTATTCCATGACACTTTCTTTTTGTGGAATAGTACTCTTAATGTTGTTAGCAATAACTATTCGCATGAACACAAGGCTTAATTTGTTAGAGCGCTCGCATGATTTATGAAAAGACTTCTCATCCTCACTAATCTTATTAGTAATGACAGCAGGTTTGTCATTCAGCAGAGCCAAGTCAAGATCCATCACACCTAAGTGAAAATGTACTTGTTCATGTCATTCAGAGAAGTTCAATCCATTGAATACAATGATAGATGAAGCATGTGAATGAAGAGGAATAACTGCAAAAGAGATATAGATGATCACAAATCAGAAAATAATGTGAATTCAGTAAAATGATAAAAGTATATCGTAATTCTCCTTTGGGTAGATACTATGACACAATATCATAATTTCAATTCCACTTTTTTTTTCATCTTTAATAGGCAATTAAATATTTTTAACCAAACATATACGACATCTTGGATATACAATATATGTTTGATTGAAATATTAATTTGCCTCATAATGCTCACTATTCGTAGAATGATTGATTCACCTTTGGGTAAATTCTTAAGTTCTAGCAATAGTGAAAATTAATTTATCTATTTATTTACAATATATGTATTTCATTAACGTTCATAGATAAATGACAATTTTATGAATGCATATTTTTCTTAAACATGCTAGTTTGACTACTTTGGTGACTAACAAACTATATAAATACAAATGCACACATAATATCATAAAATTTTGTGCATGTGAACAATTTTATACATTTTAGTTTGGTCACTTTGTAACTAACAAACTACAAAATATAATGCATGCATCAAGTGATCATAAATATTATATGTGTAGACATTAATTTCTCTAGTTTGGTCACTTTAGTGACTAACAAACTATTTTGCATTAAGTACACACATATTATTTATTGCTTAGTATAATAACCACTTTAATTTATTGCATAATTTAAAACAAAACATAATTATTACATTACGGGAAGATTAAGATTTTCAGAATTTGTGCAAATTAAACTTTGCTAACAACACATCATCTATCTATATTACCTTAAAAGCATGAACTCCTAACTTGAATGTTATTTTACTATAATATCTCTAACTTAGGTTGTGACTTTTTCGATGAGTTATGACTTTTCTGATAAGTTGTGACTTTTTTCAAAGGGTTGTGATTTTTTGATGAGTTGTAACTTTTCCAAATAGTTGTGACTTTTTTAATAAGTTGTGACTTTTTCAAAGGGTTGTGACTTCTTAGAAAGGTCCTGACTTTTCAGATAAGACACAAAAAACACTTGCTCATACTACCCTTTGTTGACTATAAATAGAGGGGTTTTCTCTCATTTTTCAACCACAATTTTTTAAATCTTCTACTCTTCTTCTTCTTGCATTTTAAAAAATTTCGTGTGATTTATTGTCGTTGAGTGAGTTCGAAGTTTAGCGGAATATGAGGTACCATTATTCTGATTAAGTAAATTGTTCTATCGTAGGAGGGTATATTCCTTAACCTCGGGTACTTGAGGAAAATATTTATGATGATATAATATATTTTTTTCTTAGTATATACAGTAGTATGTGATGTTCCAATATATGAAGTTAACATGATGTAGTCTAAATTCATTTGTTTTTGTTAATAATTTCTCTTGTGATGTAGATATATGCTTCTGAATATCATTTTTTAAAATTATTAAACGATTTATTTGTTTATGCTCAAGACAAAAGAATGACTTTATTTATCAATGTTACTTATGTGATTTAGATTGTCAAGTTGTTTGCTTCAAAATAATTATTACTATATAAACATTGCCCTTTTTATTTTATTGGTTTACTATTTCTTAATATTTAAGTATTTTCGACGAAGAAAAGTTTATATGACTTGTAATAACGCTAGTTGAAGTTTGTATTAGTTTAATTTTTATTGTAGATATATGCTTTTGAACATCCTTTTTCATAATTATTCAACTTCTCAAGAGTTAGAGAATTGTCACGATTTGTTTTCATGATGCCCAAGACAAGAGAATGAGTTTATTTATCAATGATACTTATGTGATTTAGATTATCAGGAAGTTTGCTTCAAAATAATTATTACTATATAAACATTGCTTTTTTATTTTACTGATTTACTATTTCTTAATATTTCAGTATTTTCAACGAATAAAAGTTTATATGACTTATAATAACGTCAGTTGAAGCTTTTATTAGTTTAATTGTTATTGTAGTATATATTCATATATCCCTAACTTAGGTTGTGACTTTTTCAAAAGGTTGTGATTTTTCGATGAGTTGTGACTTTTCCAAAGAATTGTGACTTTTCTAAATAATTGTGACTTTTTTAATAAGTTGTGACTTTTCCAATGGGTTGTGACTTCATGGAAAGGTCATGACTTTTCAGATAAGAAACAAAAAATGCTTGCTCATACTACCCTTTTTTTACTATAATAGAGAGGTTTCCTCTCATTTTTCAACCACAGTTTTTTTAATTTGAGATACGACTAATTAAATGATTGAACCTCATCAAATTGAAATAAATATTTACATTATTGCATTTACCTAATAAAAATTTTCATTGACCGTCTTCATAGGTTCATGTGAATAAGAGATATATATGATGATCCACATTGAACATTCACAAAAGAATCGACAATATTATTTTGTGCAAAGCTTATTATTCAAATCTTCACTTAAATTTTCTAAATTGATAATCACGTGCAACACACGTGTCGAAAAACTAGTTAACTTAAGAGTCCAAACACCTTAAATAGATCAGCACAAAATTACACTACTACAAAAGGATTCAACAATAAGTTTGAACATAATTTGATTTCAGTGCTTAGTGTCAACTAAATTGAGTGAGTCGAGCGGTTGTTGGAATATCATTTACACATCGCACTAAATTTTAGTGTTGACCACTAAACTCCAACAGGTTATTAATATTAGTTTTTTTTTGTGTTAGCACTGAACTCTATTAATTTTGTCCAATCAAATATTAATTGACGGCTACAAAATTTTCAGGACAACATAAATAATAAAGGCTAAATCCAACATTAAAGTGTCAGTGAACTAAGAAAAGGAAAAATTCTGACGTTCCAGGCTTGTTTAATTAATGAGAAATTAATTTTCTCATTATTAAGTTGATGCGGAGGCAGGAGATATTAGATCAGTAAAGCCTTTTAGTGATAGAATAATTTTTTATGTAATTAGTTCAGTTATTGCCACTAGTTGACATATTCATTAAGATTATCAGTTCAAATAATCCAGGCTCTGATACTACATGTAAGATTAAATACTTTAATACACATCAGGATTTTGAACACGATAATCTTACATATAGATCGTTAGGGGCACATACCTGATGCAAAAGACATCATCACAGAGAAAAGCGGGAGCGTTAGTCGTAAATTAATTTCTACCTCCTTACCCTAGCATTACGTTACCACAGTTGTCAACCATAGAACTAATGTAGAGAATATGTGGTAACCCTAATGGATGGAGGGAGGACCAATTTATAGAGGTTATGACTTAATCTGATATGCCCATCAAGTAACCGATGTATGGACGAGATCTATTCTTCATTAAATATTATTTATGGTATTACTTGGATCACAAGTAAACTTGGACCACAAATAAACTTAGGTCATAAGTAAGAAATTATTCTTATGCTTAGGACTAACAAAAAAAAATTTATTCTTTTATTATGTATCTATTTGTTACATGTGTGTGCCTTAGTGATTGAATTCTATTTTTTTTATTTGAACATGCATTGTAGCTCATTTGCAACTATTGACATGCTTTATAATTGAACTTTGTTGATTGCTTTCTGCATGTGTTTGTATGATGTGATTAGATGGTATGCTTTTTCATTTGCTACTTAAGTCCTATTGTTTGCAAAGTATGATCGAGTCAAGTTCATGAACATTAGTAATATGATAAAATGGTAACTAACATGTTATATATTATATGAATTAAGCTAGGTACACTAATCATGTACAACATATTTAAACTGCTAGTGTATATTTATTTTGAAATACATGGATAGAAATGGGCGAAGAATTAGAAGGACATGTCGGGGAAGTAAGGAGAAGAGGATGTTCAATTTTAAAGGATGATTTTTTGCCTAAAGAATCATTCAGGAGTTGGGGAAATTATGTAAATTCATTGAGTAACACACCAGGTCGAATTTTAGATCGAGTTGTGACACGTTTGGATCGAGTTCTTATTGGTCTTGAAGCTCGTACTGATGTTGGTCCTGCAGTTGTCCTATCTTATGTTGTTTCTGGAATCTCAACTATGTTAGCCGTATTTTTCTACACTGAGTTTGTTGTGGAGATTCCAGTGGTAGGTAGGTATGTATGTAAATTCACACTCACTCAACTTACTTTCTAGTTTAGTAGATTGATGTTTTATAAAAGAATCTCAAAACCACAAATAAAGAAAATTAATTATAAATTTGTCATAATTGAAGTGGACTAATTAAAGGGAACAAACGTCATTTTCTTTAAGTACATGCATTATCATCAAATAATTAATCGTCTTCATGTTTATGACATTTATTTCTCAATAAATTTGCATTTGTTCATCTCTCTCTAAACATACACTTTCCATGAGCATATCTAAAGACACTTTGAAATGTAGTATCCTCAGTTCAATCATCCCACATGTTTATATTTATGTACTGTACCGCACTCACTTTTTGTTACTTACAATTTTGTCTAAAACAAGTTAAGAATTTGAGAACTGTATTTAGGATGATCATTTCATTTGTATACTAGTCTAGGACTCAACTTTGTGAGAATATCTTTTAGACTTTAATACATTAATACTAGAAATGCATGATATCAGTAAAGTGATTACAGGGCTGACTGCTTAATGAAGAAGTAAAATAGATGAGATGCCTCATTCACCTGGTTATTAGGATGGATAATACTACACTATATATATATATTATTGTTTGTGTACTAATATTATAGATTCAAGCCATGATATGGGCAGGGGAGAGTATTTTGTAGAACTCAGATCTGACATAATGTGTAATTGTGACAAAGGTACCTTGACATTGAGAGAATGGAAACGAAAAGAAATAGAGGAAACGTGAACCTTCTTTTTTATTTTTAGAGAAAACTATTTTATTTTTTTTTTGTCATTTTCTTGCTTCATTCATCATGATTTCTTTACCTTGATCATCAACATGTAAGTTTTTTCTCTTCTTATGTTCAAATGCTTGCGTTTTATCAATTTTGAAAAGAATTATAAGGTAAAAAGTTTAAAATATTTTTAGGTGGTTCCTTACTTGAGGGTAGAGTTGAGTGACTTTGTAACATTCTTCTTGAATATGTAATTGGCTCAGCCGCAATGGCTCGTTCTTCGACTTCCTATTTTGCTACACTTTGTGGCCACCAACCTGATGATTTTCGTATCATTGTAAATACTCTTGCAGAAGGCTACAATCACCTAGATCCAATAGCTATTGGTGTTTGGCTTATAGTTTCCATCACTGCTTGTAAAAGCACCAAAACTTCTTCTAGGATCAACTATACTGCATCATTATTCATGTTTTAATCCTCCTCTCAGGGACGGCTGGTTAGGCTTAAAAAAAAGTCCTTGGCCTTAGGCCCCCAATTTTAAGGGCCCCATTTTTTAGTTAATTAGCTAGGATTAAAGTAAAAAAAAAAAATTAGATCTAAGACAATAAATGCAAACGGCATTAATGAAGTGATAAATATGACTATTACTTTTTAACTTTCCAATAAAAAGTTGTGTACTTATGTTTTTAATGTACAAGTTTATTCCAAAGATTTAAATAAGGTATTTTGTTTTTGTTGTAAGTTATTTAATACGATCTTTAATGCAAAGAATAATAAGTTAGCTAAAGAAGGTAGTAGAGATTGGAAAAATCTTACTACTAAGCTTAGAAATCATGAAACAACTAACCAACATATTATTAATATGAGTTCATGGATTGATTTAGAATTTAGATTGCGTAATAATAAAATAATCGATAAAAACATTCAAGACCAAATTAATAGAGATAGAGAACATTGAAAAAATGTATTGTCAAGAATTATTTCTGTCATAAAAACTCTTGGAGGAAATAATTTGGCGTTTAGGGGGGAAAATGAAAAAATCTATCAAGAAAATAACAGAAACTTCTTGAGTTTTATTGAAATGATTGCAGAATTTGATCCAATTATGCAAGAACATATTCGACGAATCAAACATGATGTAATTCATAATCATTATCTTGGACATAATATACAAAATGAATTAATAAATTTATTGGCAAGTGAAATTAAGAACAAGATTATTGAAAAAGTTATAAAAACAAAGTATTTCTCTATCATACTTGATTGCACGCCAGATACAAGTCATCAAGACCAAATGTATTTTATAATACGGAGTGTAGATATTTTGGCAACTCCAATAAATGTAACCGAATATTTCTTAGAATTCTTAAAAGTGGATGATACAAGTGGAAAAGGCCTTTTTGAAGTTATTTTAGATGAAATAAAATGTATTGGACTTGATATTGATAATTTAAGAGGACAAGGATATGATAACGGGTCTAATACGAAGGGAAAACACCAAGGAGTGCAAAAAAGACTTCTTGATATAAATCCTAGATCATTTTATACACCATGTGGTTGTCATAATCTAAATTTGGTACTTTGTGATATGGTTAATTCTTGTACGAAAGCTATATCATTCTTTGGAGTGGTACAACGTATATATTCACTATTTTCTTCGTCTACGAAGCGGTGGAAAATTTTAAAAGATAGTGTACCTAGTTTAACTCTTAAATCATTGTAAGTCGTTGAAAATGTTAAAGCAATAAGGTTTCAAACTCCACAAATAAGAGATGCTTTATTTAAATTAGAAGAAGTTAGTGATGATCCAAAAATTAAAAGTGAAGCTAATTGTTTAGCAATTTTTCAGCTTGAAAATTTTAAATTTTTATTTGGTATGACTATTTGATATGATGTATTATTTGCTGTAAATTCAATTAGCAAAAGTTTACAATCAAAAGATATGCATATTGATGTCTCTATAGATCAATTAAGAGGTTTAGTTTCTTTTTTTAAAACATATAGAGAAGAAGGATTTACAAGTGTTGTGATTTCAGCTAAGGAAATTGCATTAGAGATTTATATAGAACCTGTATTTCGTAAGAAACGTGTAATTTATCGATAAAACAATTTGATGAGAATGTTGATAATGAAATCACAAGATCTCTTGAAGAATCATTTAGAGTTGATTACTTCTTATACATAGTAGACCAAGTCATCTTTTCACTTCAAAATAGATTTGAACAATTTAAAGTATATGAAAATATTTTTGGTTTTCTATTTTGTGGGAAAAAATTGAGATCATTAGATGACGAGAATTTTTAAAAATATTGTCTTAATCTTGAATGTTCCTTCAAACATAATACTCACTCCGATATTAACGTTTTAAACTTATTTTCTGAATTAAAAGTGTTAAGGGAAATCATAAAAGTAGAAGACAAAACTCTAATTGAGGTACTCAATCAAATAAAAAGACTTGATTCTTTTTCAAATTCTTACATTGCTTATAGAATAATGTTAACAATTTCTGTAACAGTCGCCTCAGCAGAAAGAAGTTTTTCAAAATTAAAAATAATAAAATCTTATTTAAGATCGACACTGTCTCAAGATAGATTAAGTGGTTTGGCTATATTATCGATTGAAAAAGAATTATTAGAAGAGATTGAGTACAAAAAAAATTATTAATAACTTTGCATCACAAAAAGCTAGAAAAATAGATTTAAAATAAAAATATTTAGAATTTTTAATATTTTTTTTAAAGCCTCTAGTTTGATTTTGGCATTAGGCCACCAACGGGTTTGAGCCGCTCCTACCTCCTCTTCATCATCATTGCCGGTTTAATCCATGCCGATAAAAATAGCTTCACCCCTTTTATGCCATGTGGTCCTTGTGGTGTATTTAAATCATCAGCTGTATTATTCTTGCTTATACTGGTTTTGATGTTGTTTCAACTATGGCTGAGAAAACCAAGAATCCAGGTAAGGACATTCCTATTGGTCTAGTTGGTTCTATTTTATTGACTACGGTATTGTATTGTGCACTAGCTTCTGTTCTTTGTATTATGCAATCGTATAAGATCATTGATATTAATGTCCCGTTCAAAGTTGCATTTGAGGCTGTTGGTTTAGGTTGGGGAAAATATATGGTTGCTGCAGGGGATCTAAAAGGTATGACCTCTGTTTTATTGGTAAATTTGTGTTGGACAAGCTCGTTATTTGACACAAATCTCTAGAACTCACATGATGCCCCCTTGGTTTTCGTATGTTGATGCCCCCTTGGTTTTCGTATGTTGATGCTAAATCTGGAACACCAGTCAATGTCACTATATTCATGATGACATTTAGTGCAATTCTTACATTATTTACAAGTCTTGATATACTTTCAAATCTTTTGTCTATCTCTACACTCTTTATTTCATTCTTGTGGCCCTTGCTCTTCTTGTTCGACGTTACTATGTCAGTAATGTGACCACTAGAGAGAATCGAAACAAGCTTCTTGTTTTACTAGCACTCATTATAGCATCATCTGTTGGCACTGCTATTATTTGGGGAAGGGATATTGTATAACATTGCTAATATGGTTCTTAGCAACTGTTGGGAAAACATGAATTTTGGTGTCAAAAGCAAGGATCCCAAAGGTTTGGGGGTGTACCATCTGCATCCATTGCCATAAATTTTTTTTCCTTTTAGCTTCCATGGATAAGGATTCATTCGCTATTTGGACTGTCCTCATTTTGATATACTATGTGTTCTTGGGCTTGCATGCCTCTTATGAGGAGATTCAGAAGAATGCAGAATGGGACAAGGTTGAAGAAGTAAATACAAATTATGAATTTGATGATAGTGTCAATAGTAAAAATGAGCACCTTGCTTCGAGTAAATAATTAATTTCATATTTTTGTTCTTTTGTTTTCTTTTTGTTGTTGAATTGCTAGTCTACATGTGTTGAATTTGAAGTAGGTTTGGAATTGTTTTCTATAGTTTATTACAATATGTTTGAATTGTATACATATTTTACTATAACGAGTAAAATTTAGAGGAATTAAACTTCTCGAAACATGTAAAATGAACAACTCAAATGATGTCTTATAAGAACGTATCAAGTCACATAGACAACTGACTAAAAATTAGGCAGCAAGTGATCAACTAAGGCACATAGCATGTGAAGACTCTTGTTACGATAATCTAAGTTCTTATTGACTCATATGGGAGAAACGTGTGATATGAGACCGTGCCTTAGAAGAGAAAGAGGTTTTAGCCTTACATACCTCAGTTTCTAATTTTGAAAAGTTAAAAGGAGTCAATCCGTTCTTAGTGATGCTACTCTATATTAATGATGCATAATTAAGTAAACACTACAGTTAATCACAATATGAGCCCACAAAATAGTAGCTAAATACATGGAAGGCAACAAGTATGTCTAACCCTCAAACACTTGGGGCCATTTGATTACTGGTTAGAGTTAAGCAGGTTTAGTTATGCATGTATTAGTTATGCAGGGTTTAGTTATGCAGATATTAATTATACAAATATTAGTTTCATAGATATTATTTATGTAGGATTTAGTTATGTAGAAATTATATTACATAAATTATAACTTATTGATTATTTAATTTATTGTAAATTAATATACTTTTTAAAAAAAATCAAAAATTATAAAATCCATGCTTATAAACAAGCAGTATCCAAAATAAATAAAATGCAACAGTCCCTCGGGGGTGGGGTGGGGTGTAAAAACGACGAAACTCAAAAACACCCCAGGGGTCGTTCTGGTTTTTTTTTTTTGGGTGGTTGTGTGGG
>NC_064293.1:5738121-5739655 GCF_019186545.1 Solanum stenotomum
AAATAACGTAACTACAAGTTACAGAAATAGATTAAGTCCTTTTTAAAAAAAAGAAAAGATATAACTCCTTAATTTTGTAAATTAATATACATTATTATTTACAAACAAATAAGTAAGAAAACAAATTAAGGGTAAATATGTAATTTTATTATTTTAATCCATGTATAACTAATACCCTCATAACTTATTCCACCTTCTACCCTGCATAAAATTATACATAAATTTCTTCATAAGTTATGTAAGTATTAGCTATGTGGCATTACAAAAATACAACCAAACACCACATAAAATCAATACATGTATAACTTTTATACAACATTGGAGACACACCAACCAAACATTGTATAAAATTTATACATGAATAATTTTGATTCTATTTACAAACCAAACATGGTACAAAATTAATACATGAATAACAAAGTTATTCATGTATTAACTTTGCCCTTATCCTAATATGCTCTAACAAAGTTATTCGTTTGGTAGAGTGTATTAGGAAACATAATGTATGCATTATATGTGCGTATTAGTAGTACCTTGTTTGGTACACTTTTTCATGTCATGTATGTATTACTAATACCAAGAAATTCTATGCATTAGTAATACATAGCATTTTAACACTTGCATTAGATTAAATAATTATAAAACTATCCTCAAAGCCTTTTTAAAACATTTCCTAGCATTTTCCCATTGCTCTAGAATCTTTTCATTTTCTTTGTTGTCATAAGTTTTTATTTTTATTTTTATTTTATTTTCAATGTATTTTAATTTGTTGGTGTCTTAATAGGCTTTATGGCCTCTTAAGTATTTTTTAAAAAATAATCTAATTTCAATATAATTTAATCAAAATTTTTACTATCGTAACGATAAATTTGATTAAATTTTTTTTTTGTCAACTTTTCACAAAAAAATTTTGACGCAATAGTACAAATATTTAATATTATTTTTGATTAAAAAAAAAAGAAGAAGAAGAGTTAATGATGTTTTAGCAAAGATTTTTTTTTGATGTTTTAGAAAAGAACTTTGTTGCAAAGGAAGTATACGAATAAATAAAGTGGTGAAGGGTATTTTAGTAAACATATATTTTTAAATAGAAATTATACAAGTTGTTATTTCTATTACATCAAACCAAACAGTATATATGAAATAATACTTGCATAACTAATGCAGACATTACTAATGCAAGCACTACTAATGCAAGCATTACTAATGCACCTTATTTTGCATTGTTCTCATGTTTGGTTGGGTTAAATATTTTGGAAAATGTTTTCCAAATCAATCCATTTTCTTCAAATTTAAGGAAAATGACTTCCCTTCAAAAATTAAGGAAAATATTTTCCTAAACTTTCCTCCAACTTCAAATTACATTTTTTTGTTGAAAAATTAAATTTAAAGCTTATTTTAAAAAAATATTTTTCAACTTCAATTTTTTTAATTTTTTACCCCACCCTCACCCCAACCCCCCTACCACCCCAAAAATATTTAAAGTTTGTTTTTAAAAAATATTTCTAATTTTAAATTTTTATTTTGACCCCAC
>NC_064293.1:5739906-5746743 GCF_019186545.1 Solanum stenotomum
CCCCCTACCCCCCCCCCCCTCCCACAAAAAAAGTTTTAAAGTTATTTCAAATTTTTATGTTGGTAGTTTAAGCAAGCAAGGATCTTTTGACAATCTTGTTACACCATCTGTGATGGTGTTTATAAAATTCTAAATAATTCTCTGATTTAGGAGGTGGCTACGATTTTATGCAAAATATATTCAACACGAGTTGAGATTGAATCCCACAGAGATTGAAGGTAGGACTTATCAAAAATTGAAAATCAATTCACAAGAGCATGCATATTGTATAGACATAATAATTTTTGTGGAGGGAATGACTTGAATCAAGTAGTTAATTTCAATTCACAATCACAACACATAACACAATTGTTAATTACCAAGATTAAAGAGATTAGGAGTCTATATTTGATGGGGTGTCGATTTGATAGATATTTACTAAATACCTTAGAACGAATTACAGGGTGTAGCTTTGATTCTAGATACACTTATGATTTTTCAATTCAATAATGGATCTATTTTGGATTTTCTCAAACTTCAAAACTCATAAATGCTAAACAAACCAAACATTTGCTTGAGCGAGCTTAGACTATCTCTAGCTCAAGCCCTCCATTGAGGTTTAAATCAAATCTACCTTTTTCTAGCTCTAAAGAAAACCTCAAATACTCACTATTGGAATTTTACCCAATTTCACTTTCCTTTCTCAAGTAACAGCAAAATTAGAGAGCTCAAAGAATGTTTAGAACCATTAATATTTAAATTAAAACTCGAAGAAATCAATGCACTATAATCAATTTTAAGACCAATTAGTCAATACTCAATCAAATGTATGTAAACACTCATCAAGCACACATGCCCCCAGAGAAAAAATTAGTTACTCAAATTATACCAAAGGTGAATTCCTTAAATCCATTCATCATAAGCAATTAAGATCAATTTCAAGCATGTTAATTGCACTGGTTCCCTTTCTTTCTAGGTGGCACCTGCAAAATGCAGATGGTGACTAGTAGCACGGATATCCATTGTGGATCCTCAGACAGAATGCTTCCAATTTCAATCCATCGTTGTCTTATTGTGTTACGCTGCATTCATTATCATGTGATTGTGGATGACACCTGTCAAGCTTTTGAGGGCTCGGATAGGTTGTTGTGTGATGGTCGAACTTCTTGTTATTTATGTAATTTGAGTCAAGAACAGACGAGTGGATACAAACTACGCATGTAGTGTGGTTTTAGTGAGTTTTTTATTTTGTGTTGTTATATTCTGGTTTAAGTTTCAATTATGCTCTCTCTATTATATTCTATTGTCTTACATGATCGGTATATTATTTCGTACCGACGTTCTCATTTTTTAGGGGGTGTTGCATTCATGCCTGCAGGTTATCAGGTAGACAAGAATCCTCATGTGTATGGCCGAGTTCAGCTTATGGTTGGTACACTCCATTCTTTTTGGAGTTGCTGAGTTTGGAGTCTTATTTTGTTTTATTTAGTCGATGGGTATGTCAATTCTCTGTCTCGATCAAGAGTTAGTGGTTTATTATCTTAGAGGCTTGTAGACGTCAATTGTGGGTCTTGTAAGTCGATTGTAGCCATGTTGGCCTTGTTTTTAGTTGTGGTTTTCAAACAGTGGCCTAGATGACCTTGTATTTCATTTGGTAACGTATGGAGTTTTTCATTGCTTTTCTTTTGGTTTAGTTTGGCCTTGACGGTCCATGTCTATAGTGTGGTTTAATTTCAGTTGGTTCGCTCGGTCAAGTAAGGCATCGGGTGCCAGTCGTGCCTCTGGGGGTTCAGGGCGTGACAAGACTCTTCTTTAAGTACTTTTGAGCGATTAAAGTATGTAAGGATACCTTTACATGTGAGATCATTGTTCTTCCTATGTACGTTTCCATGTCTACTAGCTTCCCTCCATGAATAAGTTAGAGTTATGTTGAAAATCTTATGAATTGTCATGATATTTTCTTACGAACTTCATGAGTTCTTGGTGATGTTATTAGTCCCTATGATGTTATTGTTCTCAAGAGCCTATTGTTTTTCAACAAGAAGTCTTAGCAAGCATGAATCATGATTTTCTTCAAAACCATGATTTTTGATGATTTTCTACCAAAAGTATAAATACCATGATTTTTCTCAAAGGTTAGCTTTACTATTTATGATACGATTTTTATGATAAACAAGTATGAACTTCACGATATTACAACATGATTTATGAGCTCCCGAGCTAACTATGATTTATGATCTTATGAGGTAACCATGCCTTACGAGCATTCTAGCTAATGTTGATTTTGAGCACTTGTTATATTTTGTGAGGATTATTATTAACCGAGAAGTCGTGATTTCAAATAATAAATATTTGAAATTACATGTCAACATAGGTTAAGGATCATACAGCTAGGTCGGGCTACTCCTCTATGTGCTCATGGTAAAGGGAATATTATGGATCCACATGTCATGTTATGCCCTAGCAATGTATATGGTGGCTTGCAAATCAGACATTGATGGGAACTAATGAGCTCAAATAGTGTTATGTTGGTTATTTGAGAAACTCCTCAACAAAAGTTAATGATTTATGAAAGATGATACAGACTTTGATATTCAAGATGGTCTACATTTTAGATACCAATGGGTTCCATTTGTTCTTGGAGCATAATTAGTCTGTTCAATTGATTTAATGTTATGGTTATGGTGGAGGGCTTGTCCCTATAAATAATTTATTCAGTCATGTCAAAGATTTCACGGATAGACGAGTCTAGAAGTTTCAAGGAAGTGATGAAATTTTTCTTTGGTCTTCATGTCACTGTATCATTCAACTCAAACTTTTATTTTATGAGTAGTTTTCTTTAAATACTCTTATGAATGGATTTCTTTTTGAAGGCTTTACATTATAGTTTGAACTCTTCTCATCGCTTTCCGCTTAACTTTCTATATCATGTTATGCTAGTTGGTTCGCCCTAGCAAGATAAGACATCAAATGCCAATCTCACCTAAGCCCAGGGTCGAGGCGTGACAGAAAAATGCGCCAGAAAAGACTAGTAGAGTGTAGCTGAGAAAACTGCTAAGTGATGTTCCATCATGATTTACAAGAAGAGATTGAAAGATATTTTACAATTAAATGGGCACCAATAAAGTTGAACATTTGCAGTCGTTGACCATTGATGACTTGATTATCCTACTAATGAATGGCTCCAAGGGCAGTTGAAGTCATTACATAAGAACATAATTTGCATCTTCAATGAACTTATCACCAGCTGTTGGGGGCAAGTTATGCCGAGAGAGATGCTTATGAACCTGTGCATGCGTCTCAGCCTCATGTTGGAACATGTTGACCAGCTCCTGCAATTCGAGTTTCCTAATTTCGACCTGTTCTTCATTGATAGGCCTTTTTAAACCAAGGTATAGCAACCCAACAGCAATAAGCACGACACCTAGGACGACAAGGAGGACTGAGAATAAACCGAACGCATATGGTGTGTTTTGAGCTCCAGGGATCCCGTCCACATTGATTCCAAAAAGACCGGTGATGATTGTAAGAACAAGGCCACATCCACCAAAGACAGCCAAATTATGAGAAACTCTGAGGCTCTTATCCTAGAAATTGGAATGATGGGCCAAAAGATTACATTAGATTTTTGACAGAACTCTTATGAAAGGGTCTTTAGTGAAATGAAGTTTGATCATCTGGTATTAGAATGAAGTTGAACCCTCCTAGTCTATTGAACATCAAACAAACCTGCAACCATGCACGGAGATTGCTCTGCATGACATCTTGAATAGTAAATAAGCGTCCACGAACTGCTTCTTGCTCTTCAATCATTTCCCTCGTACTCTTTCTTATTCCTTCAAGGAGAATTCTAGTTGTATTTCCTCTCAAATGCTGCTGAAGTTCAAAAATAATCTCTTCCCTAGCATGAAGAGACCATTTCACTCTGATAACCTGTGTTTACACCATATAAGCAGTGTCATTCAAGAACACACCAGCTTGTATGACTTGAACACTCAATAAAACATGAAAAAGACAAGGATAAATGGCCCTATTTACTTCGAGTTAATTTATTAAAAAAAATTGTTCAGAAATTCTGAAAACTACAGAATTTCCTCTTTTGTTTGACGATTTCTTATGATGACACATTTCTCTTCTTATATTATCTTCTAAAGGGAATACAACTGAGTTATAAGTCCAACACTGTCATAGGTGATTTATCTACAACAAGATCAAATTCTAGAGTAGGTCATATTTCTCAACTCGAGAGAAATTTTCATGATGCAAGCAAAGAGCATGCTTCAAAGTTCATTGCGTATTTACCAAGAAATGACCAATAAAATATGCAATTAAGTTATGATTGATACACTTAGAAAAGATTTGAAAAATTAAAATTTACTCAAGGAGCAAGATAGACCTGTCTTGATAATCTTCTGATTTCCTGGTTGAGAATTATTACTAAGAGACTCAGATCTTCCTTGTTCCTCCTATTATAAGCAAAGAAGATCTATTTATAACAGAATATGCTACATGAAAGAGCAATTACTTCCAGGAAGCTAAAATATGAGATGAGATTCCTGAACCTGTTAACAAACTTCAATTCCACTTCATCTGCTGCACCAAATATCAATTTCCGAAACAATCTTCACATGCATAAGCACAAAAAAGGACAGATTTAGGATTAACCACTTTATGGTGTCAAGGTGTTTCTTCATTCTGATGCTTAGAACCCTTATAGAGCAGTTAATCATTCAAGAGTTTGTAAAACATGCATTGAAAGTGACCAACATCAGTGTCGCCCATCACTTAGAACTCCTCCCACATCCCCAAGAAAAGTTTCAGGTACTGAACACTTCAGTGCCCACACTATGAGTTTGAAGAGTAACACGTGAAACAGACAACAGCGATAGATCCATCCAGATTGATTGAAATGCACTTTTTAGTGTCCTCAGGCTGACAAATGCAACAAAGTGTACCCTTTGGCGAAGTCCAATGAACTGGAGCAAACTTCCCAACGGAATATTGGCAGTTATGACAAAAATGAAATGAGGCGGTCTTACAAGGTTGTAACAATGCCACATAATGATGCTGCTCAGGTGAAGGTGGTGGAAATTGGTCCGCTTTTGTCTAAGGGCTAAGGGGCAAGAGAAAATAGGTGGCTACTAGCAGAAGAAGCTCCTCTTCTCTTCATAATAGAGAGCAGAAGGAAGACAGAACGTTAATTGAATATGAACTTCTGAAGTAATAAAAGTAATAACCAGGAGTGCAAATAAAATTGTCAAGTTAGCTGAAATCAAGTATATCCATTGGACCTTAAAAGGAGTATGTTGAAGTGGGACTATCTCATCAGAAAGTTTAAGGATGTCAGAAAGAACACTCTTTTATTTACTTAATTATATCCTTCTTTTATACTTCATTATATGTTTAACAGAGTGCAACCAAACAAGTTCTAGTTTCATGAGCTTGAAGGTGCTAACTGCATTTATGACACGCCATATAGTGACAAGAACCTAGCAATTACTTCTCCTATTAGAGTTAAAAACTTCTCGTCCGACCTTACATGAATGAAAGTTTCTCACTGTGGCATGCAATATGATAATTCTAGTCTCATAATTATTACTCCCTTCATCCCAATTTATGTGTCACAATTTAAATTTCGAGAATCGAACTTCTTAATTTTGACCATGAATTGGACATAGAATCTTTAAGTTTTTAAAAATAAAATTTACATACTCATTTTTTACTTTTGGAATCCAAACACTGCCACATAAATTGAAACAGAGGGAGCAGAAGATAACAAAATTTGTAAGGTGAATCTTGCTCCATCACATTTCAAGGTTTTCTGAAGTTGCCCTCTAAGTTGAATCGGCTCAGACAGAGATCTTTCGCAGACTCAAGTGGAAGGGCCACAGCCCACAAGTGAAAGGCATACTTGATACATTAAGAATTTTGATGAGTTTCTTCCTACACAAGACTATTTTGAAACTGGTCGCTGGGACAATGCAGAAAAGCATCTGGAGAAGTTAGGCTTCAACTTTTTCCTGCAACCACTGGTTCTTTAAGGCCAGATGGTTCAACTATTTCGCATCAGAGAGCAGTTCTCTTACCTGTCATCCCATCTAGCAAGGCGGCTAGCTAAATGCGCAATGACTTCATGTACTGTCCGTGGTGCATTATAGCCACCAGCAAGAAGTTGTTCCTATAATGAAGAAAGCAACAGATATAAGTAGCCAAAAATGTTAAGAGTTAGATCCAAACTACTTCTGCAACCACAAACCAGAAGAGTCAAGTTGAGATTGTGAGAAATATATACGAAAAATATTATTGAATTGTGTATCTAAATAGTTACATTGAGACCCTATTTATAGACACTACATTGGAATCCTTTTCCAACTAGGATTCCTATTCCTATTTCTATTCTAAGTAGGAAATACTTATTTCTATTCTAACACTCCCCCTCAAGCTGGTGCATACAAATCATATGTACCTAGCTTGTTACAGATGTAATTAATACGAGGACATGTGAGGGACTTGGTGAAGATATCTGCAAGCTGATCATTTGACTTCACAAATTTCGTAACAATATCTCCCGAGAGTATCTTTTCTCTGACAAAGTGACAGTCAATCTCAATGTGCTTAGTCCTTTCATGAAACACTGGATTTGATGCGATATGAAGAGCCGCTTGATTATCACACACAAGTTCCATCTGATCAACTTTGCCAAATTTTAGTTCTCCCAGCAACTGTTTGATCCAAACTAGCTCACAAGTTGCTGTCGCCATTGCTCGATATTCTGATTCTGCACTAGATCGAGCAACCACATTCTGTTTCTTACTCTTCCACGACACCAAATTACCTCCTACTAAAACACAATATCCG